>NW_009259036.1:858634-882744 GCF_000687185.1 Egretta garzetta | reverse complement strand
TAACTTGGCATGAGTATGATGGTATTTCAACTTGACATTGACATGAACATTTCAATGGCTGGACACTAAGCTCTCTGATAAAGCCATTGTCTGACTAGGAAACAAGGCTCTTTTACAGGGCAGCCTCTTTATAGCAATTATAGTAAAAATTAACCTTTCAGAAGTTAAGTTTCTGTTTGAGGGGCCAAAACAAGGAGTGAAAGCAAGGATTAATTTCCCAGCAACAATCTAAGCTCTTTCCTTTTCAAACAAAAATAAAACTCAGTCAGTATTTTACGAGGGGTATTTAGATGCACATGAAAATATCAGTCTTTTAATTTTCCTAATTAGGCTCTGCTTCCAGATATGAACAATTCAAAGCAAAATAAAGGAGAAGCCCACAGAGAAAATAATAATTCTTAGAATGTGACAAGGTTGTATTTTTAGGAATAGATTTCGACAAGAGTTGCCTCATTATGCCTGGTATTTATTGGTATGCAGTTTGAATATAGTACTCTTTCTGAGTACACTGCATAAAAACATAGCTTTGATATGGTTTAGGATGTCTGTTCTGTGGTTCTTTGTGTATTTCTTAGTATTGCATTAGTTGCCACTGTGTGTTTTTCCAAAATGTACACGCAACTCTTTTCATCTGTCTGTGCTTCTTCCTGTTCTTTGTTTCCTTCCCTTTGGTTATAAGCATTTTATATCAGCCTTCTGCATCTGTATTAATATACTAGAGCAGTGCCATAAAGTGATATCATCTGGAAGTTCAGCAGAGGCATTATGTACTGAAATGATTCCTAAATCATATATTCCATGTTAAGAAAAATCTGGGGGAATAAAATTTCTGTTATGACTTGTAACTAATGTGTGAAGGCCTTGCCCAGTACTGTCAGAGAGTAAGTGATATCCACAGTGAGAGTCCATCATATTTAGTTTATTGGTTTGCAGTCCTTTCAGTTATATTTTTTGCATTTGAAGGTTTATTATTAGTTGCTGTACACTCATCCATTTATTTAGGTTTCAGTCATCTTCTCTCTGAATGTATGATTTTAAACCATTTATTAATCTGAAGATTAATCTGCTTTTAAGGAGTACTTTTCCTCCTGATTAGCATCAAGAAAGCCTTATTCTTTGCTGCTTTAGATGAATGCAAATTGGTTTGGTTTGTACGTGATGGCAAACTAGGACTTCTGCCAGTTCCCTTGATTGTTTTAGAGAAATTCCAGACAGCTAGAAAGTAGTAGCTCCTTAATGCATGTTTTGTATTGTAAGTCTCCTATTGATGGTGCATTAATAGCTGTCATCAGAAGTATCATGTAAAAATGTTGGTGTCAGCAGTGCTATGTCTAATGGCAGTCTCCTTGTGAACAGACTACAGAGAGAGGTGAAAAAGGATAAATGATTGGGTTAGCCCCTTGTCCTTTGTTTAGAGGAAAAGAAGGGTGAGACTGTCACTTTAAATAATAGTTTTCTACTTCAGGAGATAGTTTGTTGGTTATTCTCTCTTCATGTTATGCCAAAGTTGATTTTTGTGTACTGGAGACAATAAATGCAATGTGGGAGCCTGATACATATTCATAATTTTGCTCTAAGGCTAAAGTGCTTTCCTTGTAAATTCATCTAGCTACAGATATTGTGAGCACCAAAAGCAATTACTTCACCCCATCAGTTTGGTCTAAAAAAGAATACCATTAAACTCCTTGTTCTATATTTATTGTTCTAACAGGGAACAAGAAGAACATTCTGCTGAGACACCATTGCGAGAACCAAAATTAGGATGCTTTTATTCAATTATATTTGACAAAGCTGGACACCTTTTTTTCCAATCTGTAATGTAGTAAATTTATGTACCTATCAAAAACAATTCATAGAGCTTTTCAGTGTTAAGTTGTGGTAAAAAGGGAAGCCTAGGCAAATTTAGAAAAAGAACAGTATGCTTTCCATTTGTAAAGAAAGACATGAGACTCAGGAAAGAATGCTAATTTTTGAAGTTGGTGTTTCTGCTGTCTGTTTTTTCACTATATAACACCTAAAACCAAGAATCCATTGATGGGGTTCTGTACAGAGATTAAAAAGATGTGTCCTGCCCCCAACACTTACATATAACACAGAATAAAAATATGTATAAAATCAAAGGGACAGTGGAAAACAGAAAAATTAGGAGTTATTTTGTTGTAAAGGACAATTATAAGTGAAAATTCAAAAAAGAAGAATGGAAAACCTTTTAAGTGGGTAGCTAGGAGGCATTTCACCAAGCTTGATACACATAGAGAGAGGTATTTGAAAGTGAATAGAAGACAGAAGTTGGGCTCACAGGTTCATCAGAAACAGAGGTCAAACTCTCAGCATGGAAAAAGAATTGACAGAAAGGTGGAAAATCAGCTGTGAAAGTTCTTGAACATAAAAAAAAAATATTTCTATGGCAAAGTAAACAATACAAATGAAACAACCTTTAGAAGGAGAATAAAGCAAGGAATATGATGAAAGCATCAGACCAAGTCAATTACCTTTTGCATAAGTATTCCATATGACTGCTAGTGTGTCAAGATGGCAGTTGTTGAGGCAAGGGGGCACTGTGAAGATGTGAGATGGGGAGACGCTATATGATAATTTTTCCTATGTGCTTCGGGAGATACGATGTACCACTGTTGGCCTGGAACTATCCTAATTCATAGAGCTGCCTGTATTAATACCATAGTGGTCACTGATTCACTATGCAGTCAGTGGACAGAGGCACCTCCAAAGCATTATCCATCCTAAACCAGGCAGGCTAAGTAAATGGGATGAATAATTTTTCAGGGGTTCCTGGGGGTTTTTCTATACAAGACAGTTTAGTGACTACCCCAACTTACAACACAAACAACTTGTCATAACACTACGCGGGATGAATCTTACCAATAGCTGGGTGGTGAATGTAGATTTTTACTGCAGCACTGCCAAAAGGCTCCCCACTATGTTAAAATCTTGTTGTACAGGTGCCGTAAAATACAGCCCTCTATACAAAGAGTCATGTATCTTTCTGTGCATGCATCATGCATCTTACTTGGAGACCTCTGAAGCAGGAGTCTTGTGGACCAGAAGAAGAATAGGTTGGCAAAGAAGCTTTATGAGGTGAACCACAAAGAGCTTTTGAAATGTTTCTAAGTGGGCTAATTGTGTCCAACATGCTCTCTGTCTGGACACCTATTACAAGGTCTCCTTCACATGGTAGGACGCATTGCAAATGATCTGTTCCCTCATCTGTCCACAGGGCTTTTTTTCCTGCAAATATTTTTTGGGTTTGTTTTTTTTTAAAGCAAATTATTGTTGGTATAGAATCATAGAATAGAATCATAGAATCGCTTTGGTTGGAAAAGACCTTTAAGATCATCGAGTCCAACCTTTAACCTAACCCTGCCATCCCACCACTAAACCATGTCCCTAAGCACCTCATCTATCCTTCTTTTAAATACCTCCAAGGATGGGGACTCTACCACCTCCCTGGGCAGCCCATTCCAGTGCCTGACAACCCTTTCAGTGAAGAAGTTTTTCCTAATATCTAACCTAAACCTGCCCTGGCACAGCTTCAAACCATTGAACAGGATCTGCCTGTGTCAAGGTGGGCATGAGAACTAGACTTGACTCTGGATAGCCATCTGAAGTAGCTAATTGGCTTCTGTTCATCAGCAGTACTGTCCATCCATTAGTATTCAGGAAATATTTTGGACTTTAATGTCTGTTGCTTTAGTTACACCTGTACTAATGAAAAATCCTGTAAAAGTTTCACAGGAAAAACTTATCACTGGTAAATTTGAGATAGAGAAGCTTTCAATTCAGTGCTTCTAATAAATTCAATAATACAAGAAATTAAAAGAAATTAGGTCTTTTCTGTGAAGATGCTGTAGTGCAAATAGGATAGTTACAATGAGCTATGGCAGCCATTGTCAAAAGCCCTTTAAAATAAGATTAGATAATTTCATTGTTGTACCATTTTCAGTTGGTAAATTGTAGCTTTGTTTTATGAGGCCTATTTAATATACAAATTTCACTGGATCTTGAAGGAGTGAAGTAATAGCTGTGACGATTTAAGATTAGAAGTGTGTGGATAAACATGGGTGATAGTTGTAATAGATCTGAATTGTCACCTGAGATTGCATAACCTGATTTATCATTTCACTGAAGAATTGCAGATAACGGTTTACAATATATATTCATATGTGGTCTTGTCATTGTTTCCCTTAGTAAATTATGCTCCTCTATATAACAGAAACAAGAGTTTTATTTTGTCCTGAGGACATGTAAGATTTATGGAAAATAGTTATTTTTTAGGTAGAAGAACTGATATTATTTGCTCATTCACTTTGATACAGGGAGGGACAGTTATGATCTTCCTGTACTTATTTATATTTAATGCATTTTGTTTCTCCTTCATGTTCTGGAGTTGCTAGAGTAACTGCATTTGTGAAAACTTGCAGTTAATTTAATTTCCATTTGCCAAAGCTAATAAAACCACTCTAAGAAAATTGCTCCTTTGTCAAACTATTCTAATTATTATGGTGACTAGACAGGTCATGTCTCTTTGATTCTGGAATCAGATGGAGACAAGAAAGGATTCTGGTAGGAAAGTATAGTTTGCGCATAAGTGTTTTTGCATAAGTATTTTTGCATAGATTTCCCATCCAACTTTTCCAAACTTTACTATTAAAATTTAATGGCTTGTCTAACAAAGATTTTCTGTTTCAGTGGCCATGAGTCAGACATCTATTTTCTCTGCTCAGACCAGCAGTTTGTTTGACATGGGAGATCTTCTTTTCTGAACGCGCAATCACAGAGCGCGCTGCACACAAACAAAATCTCAGTCACTTTCCATCCTCCTGCTATGCGTAGAGCGGCGCAAAGGCAAAGTTGCACCTTATTTTCCTCATTCACTCAGACCTGTCGCCTTTTTGTCAAGGGCGCTGAAGTACATCCAATTTTTATTTTCTGATGCAGTCTCCTGCTGACTGAAATCTAGGTCAAAACCTTGTGACCTTACTCCACGTGCATCCTTTCTGCTCCGCAGCAGCAGGGCTGTTTGATGGCTGCAACCGCGAGCTCGTAGATCAGCTGCTGAGAGGCACGTGGCACCGAAGGGGTTTGGCTGTGTGTGGAACTGTTGTTATAAACCTTTCTTATGCATGAACTCGAGAGTGAATGTGCTTCCTGTTTAAAAACACCGTATTCTTCCAAGAGTGGTGATGAATTTCAGTAACCAATCCAGCAGCGCCTCCTCCTAGAACAGGAAAATAGCTTTCTGGGGTCACAGCAAAGGTCCTGCTTCTGGCAGTGGACAGCAGCGAGTGTCGAAGGAATGGCATGACAGTGGGGAGATCACAGAGGTGACCTTTTGAGGTGGGGGGTTATTTATTTCTTGCTGTTCCATTCAGAGCAGTTAGCAGTTAGTACAGGTAGGAATCAGACCTCCTTCACTTGATAGCAGGGGCAGGGGGAGTTAACGCGAAGTAATGGGAAGTAGAACATGAATCACACAGAAGAAATATAGCCTGAGTATCAGAGAATCTACTTAGTGGTAAGCTGTATTACAGAATTGGGCAGCTTCCCAAGGAGAGATGACGGATTTGTATTGCTTGTGGCATTTAAAAGTGAGCTGCCCACAGCACATGAAATACGTTAAGAGGTGTCTTAACGTCTCTAGCAGAATGACAGATGAGATTAACATCTCTAGATACAAATGTGTTGCTACCCAGAAAAAGATTTAAATAAATTCCAGAATAGCTTAAATAAACACAACAGAAACAAAATGCACTGTTTTCTTTGAGACTGTAAAAAATATTTCAATTTTTTTTTTCCTGTTTGTCTTGCAGAAATTATCTTCCTTCTGTGAACCATAGTTTTGCATGTATAGCTTAACTTTTATAAGACTTGTTCAGTATTATAAAGGTCATACAGTCTGTATTCAATTATATGCTGCAAGATATATACTTAAAATATATATGGATTTTTAGAGCACTAGGTGACTGAAAATATCTTGCATCATTTTATTTTACAAAATGAAATTAGTATGTACTGCATTCTAGCTAATGCCAAACAGTATCTTACACCAACTCTGTCTCCATGGGAGTAGCGTACTGTTCAATTTAAACAAGCATTTCATAACCTGGGCTTTCATTTTAACCAGTCGAATGCATCTGCCTTGTGTCTTTTAATGAATACTTTGTCCAGAATGTCATACACCCTCTAGTGAATTAAATTCTCCACAGTCTGAAGCATTTAATTTTAAAAATATTTAATATGCAGCTGCCTGCTAACATACATAGCAAATCTCCTTGTGAAGCTATCAAGTAGAAATAAGGCACTTAAAAACTTTGAGACATCACACGATTTTGCCACTGAAGACTGTTTAAAGCTTTAGGCACTTAGGTAACTTAATTTTTATATGAGGGAAGAAAGCGATTTAGGTATTCAGAAGAAGATGAAGTCAGAGAGTGCTGTGCCAGGTGTTTCAGCTGTAGGAAAGCTTAAAGCATGGAAGGAGCAATGTAGCAGCAAAGCAGACCTGCTGAATAATTCATCACTGTCTTACACACTTCTGCTGCTGTACCATTATTTAGGAAAGAATATTATATTGTTATTGATTACAGCATTTGCTGACACGTTTCATTTGCTGGGAGGTGTGTGTGCATGCTTTGTATTTCCGACACTTACACCATCACCAGAGAAACCTGTGTTTAAAATTTAAGAGGCTGGATGCCATACGCGCACACACACGCACACACACACTCAGCATTTATCCCTAACACTCCCAGTTTGGGGAAGGAGAGCTTGCTTCATGTGTCAGAGGAACAACCTTCCCACAGACAGTGTTTGCAAAGTGATGAAAAAACATTTCTTAAGGGAGTAGAAGTGGATTTGCCTTTACCGTAACACAGCTGGGAAAGCGAGTCCTTCGTTACACCAACCTGCCACCCCACAGTGCCATGGGAGTCCATGGGAAAGGGCCCAGAAGCATCCTCTGCCGCAAGAGCCAGCCCCGCTGTGCCGTGATCACAGACAGCCCCACTTAGACAAGCCGAGCCCCAAGGGTGCCCTTTACTTAGGCTGGTGGAGTTCCTGATACAAATAAACTTCTGCCTGTAGTTGGCTAAAGGCCAGAGGATGCTTCTGGGCATCTCTTGAACAATGAAATGAAATCCTGTTCCTTACATGTTTGAAAAAAAGCATATATGTATATGCGTGCGTATCTATATAGAGAGAATTGAATATCTACGTAGAATATAGGTAGAAGTGTATACACATATAGATATAAGCCATTATTTTACACTTTCAGAGCATTGTGAGATGTTTCATTTTTATACTTGTGAAACAGTGAAGGATATTTTCCTCAGTTAAGGAGAGGGGAAGGGAAGAAATAAACTAGAAATATTGTTCTGGGGTTTTTTGTTGTTGTTTACTGGAGATCTGGTATAGGTTAAAAAGGCATTGTGAAAAAACCTAGATTGTCTAGAAACAGCATTGAGAAGATCCCAAGTGGCTGTGGTGAGCTTTCTCTCAATGTTTGAGTTTGTAGGGTATCCTGTGCCAAATTCTGAACAGCACTGGAGGTTGAAAGAGAATAAACTGCTTGTATCCTGGAGGAAACCCTTTCCTTACCTCTCTTTGCATGTGCAAATCCATACATAGCAAAAAAAAAAAATACTATAAGCGGATCATGAGGGACCCTGAATGCTTAACTAAAAGAATAACCATGCTTCTTTCCCCATTTTGAAAACCAACTTGGTGGAAATGAAATTCATTTTATACCAGGATTAATCCACAGTAAGATACTGATCTTTTGAAGCAATTGACTGCCCTCGCAATGATTTTAAAAGAGTCAAGTCTCACTCCTAATAGCAAGTTTTCTCAGGTGGCAAACAGTGCTTAGATTCATAAATATTTGTTTCATAAATATTTGCTTCTGCGCAGATTTCAAAATACCCAGTTCATATTTAGCAGGTCCAGAAGCTTAGCAGATTACAGAATCACCCAACCCATCAGTCATACGTACACAGCGTATCCCTGTTTGATGTATGCAAACTGATTTTGCATGGCTTGGATGTTTTTAACTCTCTAAATACTAAATGAGGACTGCTCAGTAGAATGTTCAGTAATACAACTAGCAAGCTTTACTTGCAGGTTTGTTGGGTTTTTTTTTCTCTCTCTCGTTCCTTCTTTGCCAGGAGGAGAATTAGATGGACAGTTAATATTTGGGTTTGTACATTTTTTGTGTTAGTCCTTAAAACTGAGTTGGCAAGACTGAAGGAAAGAAGAGAAGTGCTTGGAAGAGAAGGTTTTAAATAGATTTCTCATGGTTTGTGTTTGCAGTGACTCTGTATGGATATTGAATCAATATCTGAATAGAAATTTGTGAATGTAATTTTACAAAACCTTTCTTCAAAATGCTTGGCCTTTACTATGGCAAAAATGGATGAATGCTGGAGATTTAGAAATAGGTTCTTCAAGGCTCTGATGCTTTTGCATCAAAGACATCTTTCTTTCACTGTGTAGTTATTGTGATTTACCTAGAAGAAATCCATACATAGATTTAGTCAGTGTTTTGATTCTTGGTAACTAGTTAAAATGAAAAGCAATAAATCTCTGAAACTTATCAAGAATGTTAAAAGGTACAATTTAATCGTTATTTATTATCTAGAGCTTTTGGTATGTCTGATTCATTTTCAAGACAAGTGCCAAAAAAAAGGAATGCTATGTATCTTTTACGAAATGCTCAGCAAAAGTCACAATAATATGGTAGTGATTAGTGCAGAGCAATGCTTACAGCAATCATATAGTGCCAGTGATTATACTTCGGATCCACTACAAAAACAAGCTGTTCCTGATGTGCTCCTCAGAAGTAGGACAAAATGTTCTCCATTAGTCTGTTGCTACTTAACATCTTTCTCTACATCACGTCTTAATTTTTCTCTCATGCCATCTGCAGAAAAACATGTCTCTCAACCTTCTAGATCCTGAGATGGCAATATTCAGAGCTGTAAGAGGAACTAGGCCATGTGAGAGGAGAATCTCTTCATGGTGGTATTGTAGAGGTTTTAAAAAATATATGGATAAAGAACAATGTTGCCAGCACTGATTTTTATTTTCAGTAAAAGTAATTAAATCATTATTCACATATAAAGTCAAATATAAATTCACATATAAATGAAAGTATAAATCATATTCTGTGTTTTTAATCTATTTTTGCTGCCAAACTATATGAATGTTTACAGCTTTAATCTTGGCCTTGGTCATTAAGTTGTAGAGCAATGTGAGAACAGAATGTGTTTTGAGGCCATCTGAATGTATCTTTTCTTTCTCTAGAGATGAAAGGATTTCATAAATAATTACATGTAAAAACGTACTCATTGTGAAACACATTCTTGTATGTGTCTATATCTTGTTTTCCACATATAGGGCGCCCACTAGGTAGTGAGCATTGTGGCCCACTCTGACAGACTGCATATGTTCCCCTGACAGCATGTCCTCTGCAGCAGAATGCTGATGAGATGAGCCTGGACCCAGGTGTCCTGCTGGACTGTCACCGCAGTGGTGGGCATCCCACCAGCCCTGGCTGTCTCCAGGGACTGCCTTGTACATTTTCAGATCCTTTTATAGGAGGTGAATAGAGAGCAGGAGCATGTTTCTGCTGTGGGGCAGCGCTGGGACCTCTCAGGATTGGTTGGTGATGAATGTGGAGTGGGAGCAGCATGGGAAGGACTTGAGCAATATACTTAAATTCATTGGGCTTTTCAGAAAGAGGAGCACTTGTGACCTAGTAACACAGTGAATGGTGGCATTTTTCTATAACATACATTTCTTCCTGACATGATAATGCTGTCTTTTGCCCTAAAGACTAATGCTGCTCAGCTACACTGAACAACTTGGCTCAAGAAGCTCAGAGTATTATTCTACCTATGAGAAACAGGGTTGGTTTGGAAAAGATCAGAGGCCTTAGTGGGGCTCAGAACTGTACTCTGTAATACACTGACAAACTTGAAGCTTCACAGTGAATTATAACTGTCATGATTGTAAGGAAGCATCTATGGACAAAGAGGCAAGACAGCTAGAAAACTTTGAATTTCTTTGCTGAGTTGAGAGAGGGCAAAAAATAATGGGAGATGCAACTAAGGCTCTTATGACAGGCTGAGACATAGTATGATGTGAAGTTTTGTTGAAGTCAGTGAAAACCAGTGGAGCTGAGCATTAAAGAGACTTTTCACTCACCACGCGTCCATGTGTCATGTGGCAAATCCCTGAGACTTTTAGCATGTGCAGTGTTCTCCTTCTTTGGCTCTTTTTCCTGTTTCAAACATGCGCCTTCTCTGTCCCTCATGTGCCTTCAGTTTTCACAGTGAGTTTCTTCTTTTGCTTAACAGTGAATATTTGATTAGCAGCTACTCAAGTACTATCCAACTTCCACTCCAGGTAGCAACAGTCTTTTTTCCTTTTTTTCTCTTCTTTCACACTGGCTTTTTATCCCGGGAGTTTTTATCAATGCTGCATTTTTGCAACTCTCACTGGCATCACCATTTTATTTTTTCCTATTCCATTTTACTTTCCATTCTATATTTCATTCAGTACTGAGAAGGGAGATTGGCAGGCATTTTATATCAAAAATTAAAGGGTTGGAAACAAAGGGTTTTACAGAAGTAGATAGAATTATTTATTGTTGAAAAAATCTCAGTGATCTTTTAAAATTAATTGAAATACCTTCAGTACTGGAAGCCCAAATATCACAAGGTTGTGAAAGAGCTTAGCCTAAAGCAGACTGATGTCAATAGAAGGATCACAAGTGACTTATAGTCAATTGGTATTAGAGCTGATTGGAATTTGTGACACTTTTGTGAAAAATACGTCCCTCTCTCTGGGATTAACTAGCCTTAATTTATATTTACAGTGTGAATATAGCTGCTGTTGCCATAGGATATGATTGCCTTTTATATTCCGCAATGTACCGTGTCATGTACTATACTATATTATGTAGCATGGTTTTAAAGATTTTTCTGTTTTCCATTTTACAGTTAAGAACTGAGGTATGCACTGCTTCTATGGCTTGCTCAGGATAACATGTGGAAGTCTGTTTCAGAGCGAGGACTTGAATTTCAATCTTGTGAGTCAGTGCTTTGGCACTGAACCAGTTGCTACTCTCTGACACCTCTCTAGTAATCAAAGACCAAAAAGTGAAGAAGGGTAAAATGCCTATGGTATACCAATCTTTACATTGAACAAGAAACAGGGAAAGAATTAACCTAAAAAAAACCCCCAACCTTCTAAAATGTTCTTATTCTATTGAAACTGGGCCATTTGTGCACCCAGGGATTCAAGATTCATGGATTTAGGACAGCAAACACCAAGGTGCTTGGCTGTATATCCTAGTGGCTGAGTGACTCCCTGGGGATACAGGAGTCTTAGAGATCTGCTCATTGCACTGTTCAGGCATTTTATATTAGAATGTCATTAGGTAAGAAAAAGAAAGGAAAAATAATGGAAATTAACTCCACACACACACATCTCCCCGAAATATGCTCAAGTTAAATTTTAGGTTTAAATATAAGGTTTATTCTGCATTATTCCTGTGGGAAATAAATAACTAAGACTGCTTAAATGAGATGTTGCAGGCATACTCAGGAAAAATACTTTGAACATGGTGTGGTATGCACTCATGGTACAAATAAGCCTGATCAATTTAGGCATTTTTCATCCCTTATGCAAATATTTTATTTTACATTTGTTTTAAAGAATGTTATTTGTTCTTGCTATACATGAAAGGGGTACCATTTTGTGTATCTGAGTGACAGATCTCTGCAGTTCACCATGTTACTGCGCCTCCGGACACGATGGATGATGGATAATGGGTGCAGAGGGAAAATATGGTCAGCAATAATACCGTCTCTTTAATTCATTTCACATCAATACAAGTACACATGGACATGTGCCTTCATGGAAGTGATTCCCACAAAAGAACTGTAGAGCTATAGAGGAAAAATGTTACAACTTTAAATTTCACTGTCTTATAATAAAGTAGACACGAAAATTGGGAGCCCTAACAAATGTGTGCACCAGCCTTATTTAAGGACTTGGTGTTGTTACAGAAAACAGTTTCAAGCTATGAGGCGCTATGTTTAAGAAAGCTTTTTGTGAGTCACTGGTCTTTTGAGGGCAACTATCTAGAAAAATATGTGTCAGGGAGTTGAGACACAATCATATATGAACTTTACTGAGAAGACAGTCCTTTGTTGATTTTCTGATTAAATATGTGCTAATTTTTGGGAGATTTTCGGAGATTTTTTTTTCTCCTTTCCCCTTGAATTGTGGCAATGTTGGAATATTTTTAGAATAAAACTGAATTGATCACCTCTTCCCTTCACTTCCTCTCCCTTCTGCCACTATCTTCTATGCCCATGTAAGGTGCTTTTTTCTATTTTATTGTGGTTACTCCTTTAGCAAATTTCAGCAAATATCCCTTTGCCAGTATTCTTGACAAGTTTTATTGCTACACTTCAACTTCTTCCTCCACTTAGGGGTAGAATAATGTCAGTCATCTTGCTCTGAAAAGTAAATATAATAAATGCCATTTCTTTCCTCATTTTTCATTTCATAATATGTGTTTCTCTGTTTTCACTGTGAAAAAATGCTACTTTTTGGAGAATGGCCCTGTTTTGGAAGATTTCTTAAAGAATATACTATCATGGATTTTATAGATTTGGACAAGGGACGGCACTATCTTGACTGACACAGTGAGGACTTAAGCAACAACTTGAGTAGATGTGCCTATGTTTACATGCATCTGTAATTTTAAAGAGCCACACAGGATGCAAAAAATTGCTCAATGTCTGTTTCAGGACTAGTAAATAGAATTGTAGAATCATAGAAACATTTAGGTTGGAAAAGACCTTTAAGATCATCAAGTCCAACTGCAAAACCAACACTGCTGAGTCCACCACTAAACCATGTCCCTAAGCACCTCGTCTGCCCATCTTTTAAATACCTCCAGGGATGGTGACTCAACCACTTCCCTGGGAAGCCAATTCCAATGCTTGACAACCCTTTTGGTGAAGATATTTTTTCCTAATATCCAATCTGAACTTCCCTTGGCACAACTTGAGGCCATTTGCTCAAAATAGTGAATAGCAATCAGATAGCTATCTGTCTTCTGTCTATTTTTTAGTTTTGAAAGGGAAGAGAATTATTCAATTTCAGACATTGAGATGTTTTATCTAATCTAGATGTATTCTTTTGTGGAGTGCTATTTCCTTTTCAGAGGTATCCCCTATTTGTCAGTTTTCGTATCTCATGTTAAAAAAGACACCAGTATTAGCAACATATATTGCTGAATATTCCTATGTACTCATGGCTGCTTCTAAAATATTCGTGTCTATTAAAAACTTTATTAGAAAAGTTAATTTTTGTGCATAAGTGCACATGCATGTTGATATAGAAACACACCGCATATCTTCCTCCTTCCTTCCTTCCTTCCTTCCTTCCCTCCTTCCTTCCTTCCTGCCTTTCTTCTTTTCTTCCCTCAAACATAACTGCTTGCAGATTGCTCTCCTGTCTTGCCATTCAGCAGGGACATCAATAATTTTGAAGCTGAAGATATTTTCAGGAAAATGCTCAGGTCTTTTCATATTGAAAGAAGCTTGATTTAATCAGAGATTTGAAATATTCTTTTACCTGTCCGTGGAGTCTGTGAATTTTACTGCCCTTATGTTGTCACTGTAAAATAAAAGCAAAAATAAATATGTTTGTGAAAAAGACATTCCTTCAGTTTAGCTTTTTTTTCGATAAAGCAGCTTGAATGGCACAGCATGGCTTCAGATACTGAGGTTACATAGCTGTGAGAAGTATATTGTTAATTTTTTCTTCTCAGAGAGAACCAGGCCTGGAATTAATTATTCCATTTTGGTACTGAAGCAGAGAATTCATCTGGGGCTAGCCTCTGTGTCTACTTGTAGCTCCCCAAAACCGCTCAGGACTTCATCTCTGAAGCTAGCTGAGGGATGCTACTCTCAGTCCAAAGGATGCAGAGTATGTTTATTCCTTTTATCTATTGGGTGCTCTCACTTTTCTTCTGAATGTGACAGAGTCAAATGAGGCAGGCTCAGGAGCTTTATAAGCTCTGTGGTATGGTGTGGGTCTTAAGTTTATCTAAGAACATATTTACATAAGCATGCCTGATTTTATCCAGCAAACTTTTTATGCTCATATCCTGGCGGAAAAGCCAGAGGGTCTAACTGCTTTTGTAGAGGAGCCATGATATTCTGGCTGTGCCCGTAAGTCACCTAACTCAGTCCTAATCTGTAGTTTCTAGAAATACCTCCATTATTGACCTCTGCATGCCTTTCTTCTTTTCTGACTGATCTCCTGTTGACGTGAGATACTTTTCAAAACTAGCATAAAGTGCCTCAGAAAAATACTTATGGAACCTTTAAAATGAAGTCAAAACAGGGACCTGTGCAACTAAGTAGTATTTTCCCCACTGCTATTGTACATTATTGCCTTCTTATTCTGTCCCTGTTGTGTTTCCAGACTAGAAACTCCTGTGGTGAAAAAGCTGGTTTTGTTGTTGCTGTCTGTTAAAAAAAAAAAAAAAAAAAAAAAAAAAGAAGTAGCTTACGGTGAGCAATGATAAGTAATAATATCCACTGATTTGGAAAAAAAACCCCACTGTGATTCCAGATTTGGGCAGACTGGTATTACACTAGATTGAAATCCTTCCAATCATTTAATTTGTGGGATAACACAAGATTTAATAAAAGTCTTATCCTTATTGCATTGAAGCCAGTTCACACTCTCAGTGACTGCTGTATGAACAGGATCAGCTTTTACGCATGCAATAAGGTACAACTCCTACAGGGATTTTTTTAAAAAAATGTTTACCTCTCTGATAAAACGAAAATTGAATTAATTCTCCTGGTTCTTTTCTGAGACAGTAGTGGCGATAAGTCATGACGGTTACTGAAAGTCTATTTAAAAGCCAATGACTACTAGCGCTTTAATATCTCAGTTATCACCAGAATTTCTAGGTTCATAAAGACGCAAAGGCTACATGCTGCTCTCCTTGAGTCAATGAGAATTTTGCATTGATTTTGAGGGAAGCAAGATGAAGGCCCAAGTGCGATATCTTGGATTGTACATTCTGTTTATCAATGATAAATATTGATTTCTTTCATGGCAGGAACTAAAGATTATTTTCACCATTTTACAAGCGACAAAAATCAAAGCTGAGAGGTTAAATGCCTTGTGTTCAGCCACAGGTAAAGAACATGGAAGAACTAAGAGGCTCAGGATGCTCCTGATGGTCAACTCTTCTTCCAGAAATTTGGCAGATACAGCAGGCAGCAGATGAGAAAAGAGGCATATACTGGCTGAAGGGCCAGGGAAATGCACAGAGATTCCTAGTGGATCAAGTGAAGCATGGGCTAAAAAAAGGCTAAGAAAAATTTCCATGCATTGAAACTGCAGTATATGCTGTTCCTAATGGAGGCGTGGAGGAGCCCCTTCAAAGTCAGGACTTTAAGGTTGTGGTACCCATGGCTGGGGATCCTGATCTTCATGTTCGCTGCTTGATGAGGTTTGACAAGGTCACGCGTTGCTTCACTGGCACAGTGGGAACTAAAATTGCAGTGTGCAGATACAGAAGCACCAAGTGAGCCTGCCTGACTGGTATACTGTGTTTAGGGAGGCTGAGGTTGATTTAGCCAGGTTTCTCTAGGTGTCAAAGTAAGAGAAGGAGCTGAATGAGCAGGCTAGTGGCCCTTTTAACCTTAGAACATGAAACCTTTTGCACTGATCAGCTTTTCCAGAAGGCCTCCCAATGAAAAAGAAAAATTCTTTACTACTAAATGATGTAACCAGCAGGATGCACAGCACAAGGAAGAGGATTTTGTTAGCCTTTTGTCTAGAAGAGCTTTGCTGTCTGGAGTTTTTGCAGGAGGGAAAAGAGGCAGAAAATAATGGCTATAGGAGATACAAGTTGCACAAGCTAAATTGATATATTATGTTTCAGATTTCTGCTTTTCTGAGGGTTCTAGTTTACTTTACAGTAAAAATTATCTATCATGTTAAAATAGATGGTAAGGATTAGTTATACAGAGCTAGAAAGAACACAGTGTCTTTGCCTCATATGCCCCATGTGTAGCATCCTTGTTACCTAGGGAAGGAAGGCATATATGTTAGGAATAGAAATTAGAAGGAGGTAGGAAATGTCTATAATTGTTCCCTAACTGTCTGCAAAAAGAGGCTTTTCAAACAAGAAAAATGATCTTGTTAAGCAGTGGTTTTGTATCTTCATTAATATAGAAAAGGAGAAAAAACAACAGAAATTACAATTCATTTGGAAAAAAAAAAACAGTCTGAATGTACAGTCATTCAGCCATAAAGAAGTGTGATATGCATTTCATATATATATATATATATACACACATATCTGTATCCATGCATAACTATTTATAAATTCTCAGTATCACTGAGAGCTACTGGGCTACTGAGGACTTATGTTAAAAAGATAGACTTGCATTTAAATGCTGATCTCAACTTTCCACTAGGGACCACTAAAAAGTCTTTCAGTAGAAAAGGCTGGGATCAGCAAAACATGAAATCATTATAGCTGCAGACTTTCTAGACCTGCTTTGTATTAAGCTTTTGAAAGGGACATTTGTTTAAGGATAAGATAGTTTTATCCTGCTTCGAATGCTTAATCTTCTGCTATGGCAGAACCCCCATGTTCTCACAGCAAGGTCACTGAACAAGGACTGAGGCACATACCTGTCCATCCCCTCCAAACTGAGACCCAAAACATCCTGCTGCAATCTGACTCCTAAAGGATGACTACACTAGGAAACCTTGAAGTCTTTGTCTTGATTCCATCATTGTTTACATCATCATTTATCAAAACACACCTGTCTTAAGATGTAACATCGAATTAACACAGGTGAGGAGGCAGCCAGGTGAGAATTTACCTAGGTTTAGGGGGTATGCCTTAGGGGATATGCCAGCTTCACTTCCTTTACTACAAGCAAAGCAAAGGTAATACTTCCAGTGTCATGGAGTGAGTAGGAGTTTTTCAGCTTGTTAGGGTTTTTTTTTAATTCCATCATAAATTTGGTCACACAATGATGTTGTCATTTTCCAGTGGCAGCTGAGTGAGAGGCTGGCATGAGTTGTCCTGCAGCACCAGCTGACCTGCTATTGAATGTCCAAGTATGTATCTCCAGAGAGGAAGGAACATGTGCCTGACCCAGATTCAGTTATAGGAAAAAATAATGTACCCACATTTATGGTAGATATTTTTTTATTTGCACAATCTGAAGCACCACTGAGGAATTACATGGGAGCACAAAAAGGATCCCATACCAGTGTGATCCTGTGGAATTTTAGATGAAGAATCGTAGATCTTCTGGGCTTTACCTGGATTTATCCTCCAGCTGCACACAAGTCATTGGGATAATTTGCAGACCTGGGTGGTCGGTATAGACAACCTACAGAGGACAGAGACAGTGCTATAAAGGGACAGTTGGTAAGGTGATTTACATTAGGATTTGAAGAGAGAAAAAACATTCAGAAAAGCTATACTATTAAAATGAAAACTATTTAGAGTAACTCTTTTTCTTTCCCCCGGCATATATTTTTGGAGTTGAAGAACCCCCTTGTCCTGATTTCTTGCTGCACATCCCTTTCACTTGGCGAGTGATAATTCCTCATTCTTTTCTTACTTCATCATCATTCTTGGAGAGGTAGCACATTCTAAGGCACTTATTTTATGCATCCCTGCTGCATCTTTTTATGCTACTATTTTCCTTAGATATTAAGTTCTTTAAAACAGGGATCTTCTCTGGGTAGCTTACCAAATTCACGCATCCAATACTCAAAAAAATGTAAGTAAAAACCACAGCAATCACCGTGACTTCATAAGCAAGCTGATTCTTGTTCCCTTCTTCTGAAGTAAGAGTGGATGGACTTCTTCTGAATTAAAAACTGTGGATAAGAATGACAAATACACTAAAGGGGGTGCTAAAAAAAACCCAATTGCGTGTACATGGCAAGCACAGACCTCAAAGAAAGAGTCAGTTATCTCTTAATAGCCGTACACAAAGTCTTTGATTTGTTCATATACAAAACAAGACTAGGAATCCAACATGTTGAGAGGCTCAGAGCTGAACTTAAGTTCAGGAGCCTGTTTAATATCTGCATGTATTAAAAATAGCAGCATAGAAGTTGATTGTTTAAGCTACTCATTGATGCATGCCATGTATCTGAGTCTATAATTTGGCATCTGGGATATAGAAACTGTTCTTACCAGAAAAATTGCTTATAATCCCATGATAAATGGCATAAGTGGCTTTTCCTAGAAAAGAAGGGTGGTCGAGGAAACCAGCTTTGAAATCCTCATTCTCCTCCCCTTTTTTACAGCAACTATGAGTCCACTGAAATATTCATATACCTGATGAATGCTGAACCAGGAACATTGTGACAGAAAGTGCACTACTTGGTAATCCAAATGCATGGAGGTAGATCACGTCTCCTGAGCTGCTGAATTTTAGCTGTGTGTAGGTGGAATGTAACAAAACAATGTCCACATAGTTTGTTCACTAGTGTATAATTAGCCAAGTACTTAAGCTTTCCTTTTTCTTTTTGATCTTTTATATGTGATAGGTAATGTTCTGTACATAAAAATGATACAAAGTGCTCTCTGCAATTCTTTCAGAGCATTTCCATTTATAGAGATGTCAAAGAGCTTTTTTGTTATAATTCTGAGGAACATGAATGTCTGAGCCTCTGAACTGATTAACATCTTGTGCATGCAAATCTAGCACAAAAGAATCTATTTACAGCTTGACTTCACAGCAGATTGCTACCATATTAGCAAACACCTTTAAGTATTTTGAAAAAGCGATGATTTGTTATTTCCTTTTGGCTGTGTATCTCTCACTTGTATATAGCTGCTTTTTTCTCTCTGTTTTAATGATCTCCCCATCATCACCACCACCACCAAAAAAAAGAGAAAAGCCTTTAATGGTTGCTCCCTGTGCTCCCCGTGCTGATGGATAATATCACAAAAATAATTTAAGGTATGGCATGGAAACCAACTACTTCAGTCTGTCTGTGGTTGTCTTCTCTAAGTTTTTACAGATGGCTGGAAGGCAACCCATAGAATCTTAACTGAAATTAGAATTTCAATGTGAATATGACTGAGTATGAGTAAAGTGTGTAACCAAATACATCAGAATAAATCAGTAAACTGTTTTGAAAAGATTTTTAAAGCAAATTTCTGTTTAGCTGTCTCTGCTATACATATAGTATCAATTTAATATTGGATCAATTCAATTTCTGCTGTATAGATAGAATTTATGTGCATTAATTAGCTCACAGACAACAATAAAAGGAAAGCTGAATGAGCACTGAGACTGTTTTACAATCTCATTCCTAGGAGTGGTTATTTTGGGTCAAGGATATTGTGAAGGAGAGAGCAAGCAAGGACAAACAAGAAAGCTTGCTCATTGCTTCTGTGTTGTGCCTGTTCTAAATTTGGCTGTTTTCACGGAATTCAATCCTAGCATGTTCAAAAGCAGTGCTGAATGAACAAAAGCATGTCTGAGAAAAGGGGACCAGATTCTTAGTTGATGTCAGTTATCATGACTGCACTGACATCAATTAAGCTACTGGTTGCAAAATACAATGTTCTAGAAAACACACACACACATGTATATTATATATACTTATATCTTTATCCTAAGATATTTATATTAATGGAGGGGAAGAGGAAGAGGGAATCAGATAAATGTTTGCATTGAAAATGGGCTTGGAGAGGAAACCTGCTCAAAAGTAACACAAAAATATTTTTATAGTTAAATACAGCCTTAGAAATGGGAAAATAAAGACCGCTAAATGTTGAATAATAAATCTGTAACTTAGTAGAAATTTCACAGTGAAGTAGAAGGAAGATTATTTTTATGACTCCACTCATAACTTGTGTGAGCTGTTTTCAAGATGTCCAAAACAATATGTTGTGAGGAATTCTTTGTTGTAAGTGTACCTTAGCTAAAATCAGTGATTCTCATTGAAGAGTTTGGTTACTCTTACTGATATAAAAATGACACTACAAAGAAAAAGTCAGAAAATGCAAGAAAAATATATATCATCAAATAGATATCATCATCATCCTTCAGACAATGATGTGTATTTCCTTGTGTGTGACCATTATGCCACTGGCACAATTATGATTTGATGGTTAATACTGAGAATGCCCAAATGACAAAATAACATGGTTGCAATGCTGCAGTGCTATGATGCTGTGAGTATAACATGATGCATGACTGACATAAATTTATACAACAGAAGTGCTGTAAATTTGAAGTTCTGATTCCTAGCGTAAGTGGGAAAACACTGACATTGCAGTGGCTGGGTGCTTAAATTATTGTTTTATTGGTCTGCCATACCATTTAGGAGTCTTAGTCTTGGGGATGGATTCTGTTGCATGATGTTTTATCCAAGCACTCTTCAGACCACACCTGAAGTGTATCCAGTTCTGGGCTCCCCAGTGCAAGAGAGGCATGGACATTAAGTCCAGTGAAGGGCCACTAAGATGATGAAGGAACCTGAGCGTCTCCTCTTATGAGGAAAGGCTTAAAGAGCTGGAAGTCTTCATCCTGGAGAAAAGAAAGCTCAGGGGAAATCATACTAATGTGTATAAATAATTGAAGGAAGGGTTCAAAAAGAGGGAGACAGGCTCTTTTCAGTGGTGCCCAGTGACTGGACCAGAGTCAACGGGCACAAACTGAAACACAGGAGGTTCCTCCAGAACATGGGGAAACACTGTGAAGGTGGCTGACAATTGACACAGGTTATCCAGGGAGGATGAGAGTCTGCATCCTTGGAGATATTCGGAAGCTGAACGTGGTCCTGGGCAACCAGCTCTAGTTGGCCCTGTTTGAGCAGGAGGGTTGGACCAGATGACCTCCAGAGGTCTATCCCAACCTCAAACATTCTATGATTCTGTGAAACAAGGATGCTAATTGGTGAATTTTTGAAGGTACAGGGCTTGCTTTATGGCTCTGGACTCTTGCAACAGTATGAAATGTGAGGGCTACGTTAGGTATCTATCTGAATTTATCTACTAGAAGACTTTAACAAACTCAAGGAAAATAAATTATTGCCTTATGCTAATGTGAGAATTAGTCTTATAACCCTTTATGTGCAGTCGAAATTATATTTGTGCAAAAAGAAGTGTAAAGGATATAACCGTGCTAACTGCCATGCTAATTCCTCTTATGGTAGAAGAAACAAACCGGGTGAAAATGAAAGCTAAAATTAGAGACTTCACCTGAATGAAAAACATTGCAAGACTGAGGGGAAGTCAGTGTTTCTAAGAAGGCTGTGAAATAGACAGATCTGAAACTGAAGCTAGCCCTTGCTTGAATTTGAACCTTATAATTCCTCTGTAGAGTTCTACATCCAGTAGATCGATGCCATTGAGACCATTCTGTGGTAATAAGAAGATATAAAAACATTGTGTCCTAAGAAATATTGGTTCTATGTGTGAGGTTCCCCCCCCACACACACACACACTTCTGCCCATGAAGTGCCTTAAATTACAAAGTATTAATAGTAGGATAGAAAGAGCAATCAGAAAGAGAAAATCATGTGAGAGGCTGACATCACAACCTTTTCAGGTATCTCTTGAAGAGACTGAATATGGAAGGGAAGAGCAGGTGTTCATCTGAAATAAGGTCACCAACGAATAGAATACCAGACAGTTTTACTAAAATTGGGTCTGACTCATTTTGGAACAGTATGAAACATTTTTTTTTTTCTCAAAAGGACCAGTCCTCAAAAGGATTTTTCTCTGAAGAGCTGGTTGGTCAGTCTGCTTTTAAAACATCGTATGAAGGGACGAGGAGTTGAGAAGTGCTGTCATTAAGCCATTCAAGTTTATTACAAAACCTTTGCTCTTCCTGTCATCATGAGAGTAGTGAAGGTTTGCTAGCATGATAAAATGATGCTCAAGTATTTTGTCTTTTCAGTTCTATTATATTCTGTTCTGCCAGTCTTCAATCTATTGTATGCCTACAGAGCATTATGAATGTATCAGAACATAGTTTGCGGTTTATCATTGTCAAAATATAATGCAGCTGTGATTAGTACAATAAATGTTGAAAGCACTGAAACCCAGTAAATGCTACTAAATCTTTAACAAAATTACAAATTAAGAATTTCTAGTTGTTTACAAAATGCAACCCTGTGTTTATTATCATACACAAGCACATTGCTAAATAATTTTTAACATGAACAGACCTTAATGATCAGAGATTTAACAAAGAAGGATATATTAAGCTGCCTTTTAAAAGATAATTTCTTCTCTGTGCCTGTCTGAAAAGTATGGCTATTAATCAGTTGAACATTGTGAGTAACCTAAACATTGAGTTAAGTCAGAGAACAAAGAAAATACACTGGAGTATGGGAGGTAAAAGAGTTTGGACACCTTGTGGTACAGAAAAAAAATATTAGAAGGTTTTGGGGGTTCCAACTAAGAAAACAAGTTTCCTGTGCGGTCCTCTTTCTGAATTCTTATCACTCATATCTGCTAATGTCCTTTGCCAGCCTTTCATTCTTAGTCCTTGTTTTCAGTTAAATCCTTCAAGATGCTTAGATTAGTCGTCTTGGTTTGTTCTAGCCTGGTTAAGCTCAAATAGCTGTTTCTCATGTGAACCTGGCTCATTATTTAGCTCTTGTGCTCACAGTTTTAATTTTTTAGATTTGTCTTCTCTTTCAGAAGAATTGACTAACACTTTTTTAGCAGAGCAAAAGCTAATGGAGCATCTCAAAGCAAGATAGCCTTTTTTACTCCATTTCGGCAATATCAGACGATGTATCGCCGGTCACAAGCGGTGTTCCCCAGAACTCAGTGTTGGGGCCAGTTCTGCTTAACATCTTTATCACTGACTTGTATAAGAGGATTGAGTGTACCCTCATCAAGTTTGCAGATGACACTAAGCTGGGAAGTGTTGATCTGCCTGAGGGTAGAAAGTCTCTACAGAGGGACCTGGACAGGCTGGATTAATGGGCTGAGGCCAATTGTGTGAGACTCAACAAGACCAAATGCTGAGTCCTGCACTTGGGTCACAACAACCCTATGCAACACTACAGGCTTAGGGATGAGTGGCTGGAGAGCTTCATGGCAGAGAGGAGCCTGGAGGTACTGGTTGACAGCCAGTGGAATATGAGCCAGCAGTGTGCCCACGTGGCCAAGAAGGTCAACAGCATCCTGGCTTGTGTCAGGAATAGTGTGACCAGCAGGACCAGGGAAGTCATCCTTCCCCTGTACTTGTCATTGGTGAGGCTGCACCTGGAATACTGTCTTTAGTTTTGGGCCCCTCACTACAAGAAGGACATTGAGTTGCTGGCATTGTGTCCAGAGAAGGGCAATGAAGCTTGTGAAGGGTCAGGAGCACAAGTCTTATGAGATAAAACTGAGGCAACTGGGGTTGTTTAGCCTAGAGAAGAGGAGACTGAGGGGAGACTTCAAAGGAGGTTGTAGCGAGGTATGTGTCAGACTCATCTCCCAAGTAACAAGCGATAGGATGAGAGGAAATGGCCTCAAGTTGCACCAAGGGAGGTTTAGATTGGATACTAGGAAAATTTCGTCACTGAAAGGGTTATCAGGCACTGTAATGGCTACCCAGGAAAAGTGGTTGAGTCCCCAACCCTGGAGGTATTTATAAGACGGGTAGACAAGGTGCTTAGAGACATGGTTTAGTAGTGGACAGGTATGGTTGGACTCAATGATCTTAAATGTCTTTTCCAACCTTAATGATTCTATGAGTCTGTGAAGAACTTATAAAGTAGAATAGTACAGATGGAAGGGGAAACTTGGTGGGATGAATCCCACAACTGGAATGTAGCTATTGATGGCTACAGGTTGTTCAGAAGGGATTGGCGAGGAAGGAGGGGCAGAGGCGTTGCCCTTTACATAAAGAAATCATTACAGTGCGAAGAGCTGACCCTGAAGAATAGCCACGAGCAGGTCTAAAGCTTATGGGTAAGAATCAGAGAGAGAGGCAACAAAGAGAATCTGGTGGTTGGTGTCTCCTACAGGCCGCCAGATCAAGAGGAGC
>NW_009259036.1:836790-856410 GCF_000687185.1 Egretta garzetta | reverse complement strand
TGGAAAAATTCAAGGCCAGGTTGGACGGGGCTGTGAGCAACCTGATCTAGTTAGTGGTGTCCCTGCTGACTGCAGGGGGGTTGGACTAGATGACCTCTAGGGGTCCCTTCCAACCCAAAACATTCTATCAATCTATGACCCATGTCTGTGTTATTCTGCAAATCCTAATAGAAGCAAAATACTAATTCTTTTGAAATCTTGAGAATTTTACGTTGACACCATTTTTACATTTCAATTTTACATTGATTTACATTTCATCTTCAATTTTGGTGTTTGTAAAAGCATGTAAATTAGCTACTAATATGGTTATGCTATATCCATGCATATTTTCAGTTCTGTTGCTGCATGTTCAATTACAGAGGAGACCATCCTAAGTATGATGTAATTTACTTTTGATTACAAAATGCAGCTGTATGGTTCACACTTAGATAAGATTAATATCTGTATACTATGCTAGGGAATTTTCTTGCTAGCATGTTGAATAAATCTGTTGGCTTTCTGTTAAAGTCATTCATAAGGTTGATGATGAGATTCCTGAGGCTACCCATATATAAGATTAATTTGTAGTACAAAATACTGGGGGCTGTTCTTATTAAGGATGACAGTCCATTTCTAGCTGTTAAAATACCTAAAATGTTCTGTCTTAATTAAAATTCTTAAACTACCTTAAATGATAATTAATAAAATCCTTTATCAACTCCATTATCTATGTGAACTAACAAATGACAAACCAACAATTCATGACCAGTCTTTTAAAATATGAAAATAGGAAAGGTAGGATGATATAACATTTGACTCTATTTGCATTTGTCTTTGAGAAGGTTGACTCAGAAGATGAAACTGGATTTGTCAAAAACCTTTTGTCTCTTATGGAATTCACTTAGAGCATAAAAATAATTTAACTTGAACCAGGGGTAAAATCCTAATCCATTGCAATAAATTATAAGGCTGCTTTGGCTTTAGAGGTGACCACTAATGGTTGCCTACAGGCAATTTCTGAGAACCATGAATGTAAATGCTCCTAATTAATTTACATTGTGATGACAAACTAATCTGAAGTAATCTTGTAGCCTGCATTATTTTCCTCACATACATATTTTGTACTTTGACATTTCCCTTAAATCTCTTTGGTTTTAGGAGTGGTTCTTTGTGGCTTGAGATATTTCCATAACATTCTCAAGGGATTTTATTATAAACTTGCTGTAAAATTGCAAGCATCATTTAGCTTCTTTAATTCTCCTATTCATCTTTGCCTGTGTATTTCAGTCAGTCATGTCCTCAGCTTGGGTTCTCTGTCAAGTCTATGGATTTTGGTTTTTCTGTTGGAGCTATGAACAGGAGATATGGTCTGTTTAGTTAGAAAAAGCACTCAGCTGTATGCCAAAAGCAGCGGTTACTATTTAGAATTAACAATGTTGGAAATGCAGTGCTTGTTTTTTCAGTACTTATTTTGGTTCTGTTTGAAGGCACTGGGCCAAAATCTGTAACAATATGAAAAGCTATAATTCTATTGATGTTGGTATATTCAATCCTCTAACTCTGAGGCTAAATTGGCCCAGAGTTAAATCTCTATGCATTTTAACTTTCAGAGGATCTGATCCCAGAGCAATGGACATAGAAAGCATTTGCCTGTCAGTCTTTTTCAATTACTTGAGAGTCAGTATGGTATATTCCTGTATAGCTGTAATTATAGTTCTCAAGGGATAGTCAAGACACAGAGCTTTCCTTTCAGACAATGCTTGTTGCCTCAGGGGGGAACAATAAACATGCAGATATTCTTAGACAGCCACTGCCACTCACAATAGCTGTTCCTAGATGTATAGGATCATAATGCTGAGGAATTGTATGGCTTGTTGTAAGGATTTTTTTACACAGTTGCCAGCAGCCTCAAACTGCAAACTAGTCCAAAGACTGTATTCATTTATGTAACTTCATCTAAGCTAGTATCAATAGCCCACTGAAATGGTAAAGAGAGTTGCATAATAAGTTCACAAATATGCATGCATTGCAGAATTCATTTCAAAGTTAGCCTTATCTGCCTGGCATTTCTCTTTAGATAGACACTTTTAGATTAGTAGGTCTAGATTGAAGGTGAGAGATGGAGTCTGCTGAGGGTTGCCTTCTCCTGGGTCAGAACTTGCCTAGGCAGTGGGAAGAGCATTCGGGAAAACCACCCGAATGCTGATGGTCCTCTGGTGCCTTCCTACATTCTCCCTGAGGATCAGCCAAATTTTCTCATAATTGACTTGGAGCAAATGCTGGAACATCTTAGCACAAAGAATCATGGGCGCTGTGCTCATTGAATACAATTGAGCCTGGAAACAAAAGACTCAGCTATTAATGGAATCACTTTGTTGTAGGATGCTCGCATGCAGGCTAGGTGGGCCTGGATGCTTGGTCTCGGGTGCCAGTCCGTCAGTTCACTGGCTAGTGCAGATAAGACCTTGGTGCCAGAATGAGTTTCCCTCTCCCTCTCCCTCTGCATGTGACAGTATGACCTGGCTACCGGAATCAGTGATAGAAATGGAAATGGTCTGTCATTCCTTGTCATAGGCAACTGCTGTTCAGAAAGAAGAAAAGAGGGTTCTAAAGTGAAGGCAAAAGTGCATTCCTATTATAAATGTCATTTATTTAAATACCAGGATCACTGAAAGGGTATTTTATTCATTTTCTTGCTTTTGAAAAATTAAAGGAATGTCTGAGAGTTTCACCTCAATGATCGCAGTACAGAAAGCGAGGAAACAGGTCAACTGTTAGTTGTCAGTTTTCCCATTACATTATACATCAGAAAATGAATCTCTCTGTGATTTACCATTTGTGTTGTTTATTTCTTTCACAGAATCACAGAATGGTTGGGGTTGGAAGGGACGTCTGAAGATCATCTAGTCCAACCCCCTGGTAAAACAGGTTCACATAGAGCGGGTTGCACAGGATCATGTCCAGGCAGGTTTTGAATATCTCCAGAGAAGGAGACTCTACAACCCCTCTTGGCAGCCTGTTCCAATGCTCTGTCACCCTCAAAGTAAAGAAATTTTACCTTATATTCAGATGGAACTTCCTGTGTTTCAGTTTGTGCTCATTGCCCCTTATCTTGTCACTGGGCACCACTGAAAACAGTCTGGCCCCATCGTCCTGACACCTGTCCTTAAGATATTTGTAAGCATTGATAAGATCCCCTCTCAGTCTCCTCTTCTCCAGGTTAAACAGATCAAGCTCTTTAAGCCTTTCCCCATCTGAGAGATGCTCCTGTCCCCTAATCATCTTTGTGGTTCTCTGCTGGACTCTCTCCACTACTTCCTTGTCTTTCTTGTACTGGGGAGCCCACAACAGGACGCAGTACTCCAGATGTGGCCTCACCAGGGCAGAGTAGAGGGGGAGGATAACCTCCCTCAACCTGCTGGCCACACTCCTCTTAATGCACCCCAGGATACCATTGGCCTTCCTGGATGCAAGGGCACATTGCTGGCTCATGGTTAACTTCTTGTCCACCAGGACTCCCAGGTCCTTCTCTGCAGAGCTCCTTTCTAGCAAGCCAAACCCCTGTCCTGTACTGGTGCATGGTGGTTATTCCTCCCCAGGTGCAGGACCCCACACTTGCCTTTGTTGAACTTCATTAGGTTCCTCTCCACCCAGCTCTCTAGCCTGCTGAGGTTTTGCTGAATGGCAGCACAGCTTTCTGGTGTATCGGCCAATCCTTCCCAGTTTTGTATCATCTGAGAACTTGCTGAGGGTACAGTCTGTCCCTTCATCCAGGTCACTGATGAATAAGTTCAACAAGACTGGTCCCAGTACTGACCCCTGGAGAACACTGCTAGCTACAGGCCTCCAACTAGACTTTGCACCGCTGATCACAACCCTCTGAGCTCTGCCATTCAGCCAGTTCACAATCCACCTCATCCAACCCAAACTTCCTGAGCTTCCCTATGAGGATGTTATGGCAGACAGTGTCAAAAGCCTTGTGAAGTCATCGACTGCTCTCCCCTCATCTACCCAGCCAGTCTGCCATCTTAGAAGGCTATCAGGTTGGTCAAGCATGATTTCCTCTTGGTGAATTAATGTTGACTACTTCTAATAAGCTTCTTTTCTTCCACCTGCTTAGAAATTATATCCAGAGCTGTTCCATCACCTTTCCAGGAACGGAGGTGAGGCTGATGGCCTGTAGTCTTCTGGGTCTTCCTTTTTGAACTTTTTGAAGATTGGAGTGACATTGGCTTTCCTTCCATCCTCATGCACATCTCCTATTCTCCATGACCTTCCAATAACATCTACTAGCTCCCTCAGCACTTGCAAGTGCATCCCATAGGGGCCCATGGATTTGTGGATATCCAGTTTGCCTAAGTGATCTCTAACCTGATCCTTCTCGACCAAGGGGAAGTCCTCCTTTCTCCAGACTTTCTCTGCTACCTCCAGGGTCTGGAATTCCTGAGGCCTGGCCACAGCAGTAAAGATTGAAGCTAAGAAGGCATTCACTAACTCCGCCTTTTCTGTATCTTCTGTCACCGGTGCACCCACCTCATTCAGCACTAGGCCTACATTATCCCTAGTCTTCTTTTTGCTACTGATGTACTTGAAGAAGCCCTTCTTGTTGTCCTTGATATCCCTTGCCACATTTAATTCCAAGTGGACCTTAGCCTTCCTCGACACATACTCTGCATACTCTGACAATGTTCCCATATTCCTCCCAAGTGCCTCTCCCTTCTTCCACATTCTGTAAACTTCCTTCTTCCATTTGAGTTTTTCCAGAAGCTCCTTGCACATCCATTAAGGTCTCCTGCCCCCTTTGCTTGATTTCTTACTCATAGGAATGCATAGATCTTGATCTTGGAGGAAGTGATTCTTGAATATTAACCAGCTCTCTTGCCCTCTCCCCACCTTCTAGAGCCCTAATTCATGGGATTCCTCCAAGTAGGTCCTTGAAGAGGCCAAAGTTAGCTCTTTTGAAATCCAGGGTTGTAACCCTACTTATTCAGGATCCTGAACTCCACCAACTCATGGTCACTACGGCCAAGGATGCCCCCACCCTTCACATCCCCAACCTGTCCTTCTTTGTTAGTACAAGGTCCAGCAGCACACCTCTCCTCATTGGCTCCTCCACAACCTGTGTCAAAAAGTTATCATCGATGCTCTGCAGGAGCCTCCTGACCTGTGTGTGCCTGGCTGTGTTTTCTTTCCAGCAGATATCAGGGTGTTGTCATTCATGCCCACATGAAAGAGTATCAGTGGATAGTAATCTGCACTCTTGACAAGTTGTGGCACCCTCTTGGCAATATCTCGGGTCTTAGCTCCCAGAAAGCAGCATACCTCATATGATTCCCCATCAGGTCACCAGATGGGTGCTTCAGTGCCCCTTAACACAGAGTTACAAGGACTCATTCTTTCTTTTTACAGTATCCACTGTGTGCTACTTGTACAGTTTCTCCTTGCAGCCCTTGCTCGTGGGGGTCTATGGCTGATAAAGCTTCATATCTGGTTTTGGTTGTGATGCTGAGGGGTAGAGACTGAAGTGGGGTCCTGCTTTTGTGGGTCACCAGGGTCTGAGTTGCCTCATTCTCAGTGCTGTCTGCTACAGGAGCATGGTTCTGAAATCACCTATCTCTCTCCGTCTTGGCCTCTCTAATACTGCACAGCCTTTTGACTGTTTCCTGCAATTTGGCCACCTGACTTAACAGACCATCAACCTGTGCACACCTTATGCAGGTGCTTACCGTTTCTCCAGGAGAAGGGTCTGGGCATTCATTGCAACCTACCACCTATACTGAAGTCTCCTTCCTTACCAGTTCTGTCTGGGTGGAAGCATCAGACATCTCAAGGGCTTTCTCTGCAAGAACACTGTTTTTAACTCTTGAGGCGAGTGCCCGCCCGCCATTAAGACAGAGACCTAGAGCACTTTCCTGGGCTGTGGACCTACAAGCAGGTTGGAATGCCCTTCCTGCGTGCCCTTCTGCATGAACTGTGGCGTAAAATGCCACGCCATGCCCTGGCTGTTGCATCACATCATGTTTTCCCACCCTGTTGGAGACACTCCAGGTCGCTTGTGCTCCCATGGCTGTTTAAATCTCCCGTGGTTGCTCCTGGCAATGCCCAAGCCATGCCAGCCTCCCTCATGAGAGCTGCCAGCTCCTGGCAGGCTGATCTGCTCTTTCTCAGGTTTCCCCAGCTCCGGGAACACCCCTGCCCACCTCAGTCTAGTGCTCAGCCACAGAACTTACCGTTGTGTACCTCACCGGCTTTCATCCAGTTTTGGAAAATCTGTTTTTAAAAAATAGTGTAAAAACCCCAGAATCCTTAATTCTGCCAGAACGTAAGTAAATTAACAGAATTCATAATGGAATTGTTATGACTCCTGGTTCTGAAGGTACCTTGAGTACTGTTGCTAAGATATGCTTTCAGGCAGTACAACAGTTATTGGTGCAACAGATTCTTTATCCAGTACATTTTTTTTAAGGTCTTTGTTCTTTTGATAAAGATACAAATCTGAGGGGTTGATTACTTGCATTGTCTTAGGTGAAAATCATTAAATGGATGACAAATTTTTTCAGAGTTGTGTTTGAATAGGTTTGGACTCCTTTCACAGGAATCTACACCTTTTCCATTCACAGAATTTCCACAGAAGCAGTGATCCTAGCAACCTTATCTCCTTAAAAATACTTGAATGACTCTGTTTTCAGGTTTGTCCTAAGATTTTACTATGATCAGCCAAGCCTCTGTGTGACCAGAGTGAAGGAAGAGTGAAAGGTCTCTTGCACCTTTTCTTGGAAGCAATACATCTTCCTCTTCATGTGACTTTATGTATATGTCTTTGTGTGTGAGGCAGAAATGGTTTGAGGATGAATGCATGCTGGCAAAGGAAAGAGGGATTGTCTGGAGGCCCCATGTGGCCTACATTTATAAAAATGATGACAAAAATGAGGACAGACATGAAAAAAAGTTTCAGGTATTTTTAGGGACATATAATTGCTCCACTCACTCCTTCTGTGGGTGTCTGTGAATGAAAAGGTAGAGGATTAGGTTTTGAATATGCAGTATTGCAATTCTTCCACTGTAAACTCTCATCTGTGTGTTGTCCACTGTTCCTCTTCTGAGACACAAGAGAAAAGGGAAGGAGAATAAGTTAGAGGTCTACTGTGAAAAAACAATGAGTATAATGCAGTTATACAAATCTGGATATTTAGTGCTGCAATAAACAACCTTGTTTGAGAGATAAGCTTTGGAACAGGCAAGGTTATTGTGGTCCACGGCTGAAAGGCAAGGGTGATCGAATTAGGGGCTCCTAAAAGAAATATAATACCTGTCATCAAAATTCATCTGTTTTGTCTAAACCCAGAAGATAAAATTAACTCAGTCCTGTCTGTCAGAAACATAGTGGATGGATTCAAGGTTAATTACTCTTAATTTGTGACATATTTCTAATTGCTGAGGATAGGCTGTTAGTTAATAAAAGCATAATAACTTTGCTTCCCAAGATCTCATCTCCACATCAGGTAAGTCACTAGCGGATAGATGTATGTGTTGTGGGGAAGAAACCAGGCTTATTACACTGATTGTTTATGAATTGGCCAGAGTAACTAGATAAACATCTCATGGCCTTTCAATGAAGGAAACTGACAGTTGCTTTTTTTATTATTTAACTGTATGTGCCTGCAAGGTTTGGCAGCCTTAGTGATCGTACATAGTTTAAGTCCTGTTTCAGAAGTTAAATCCTTAAAATCATTGCTGCTTCTTTTACCAGGGGCAGATGAGTGCTGGCTGACAGTAAAAATGAGAGACAAAGGCAGAAGTTTCTCAGAGTTACTTTGTAAAGTATTTCTGAATTCCCACAGAGCTAAAATACATCAAACTTGCACTAAATACATCCTTTATTTTTGAATACCGATTTAAAATATCTGGTAAGAAAAATGAAAAAAAAAATCTTTCAGATCAACAGAATATTTAAATTTTAGTAGATGTGAGTTTTGACTATGGACTTCCTCAAATGTTTTTAATAATTTTGAATATTAAAATTAGATTTTGAAATGATAGTGCGAATGCATATAATTTAGATAATGCCAGAACTAGAAGTAGTTGGCCAGTCCCTTGGCTTTATAGGGAAGTTTGATTTTGTTGCATTCATTTGCACCTCTCCTTCATGGATTACTGAATGCTTCAGTGCTGTAAAGCTGTATTTTCCCCCACCTCTCTCCTCTCTAAACTGTGCTCTTGGGCCGGTTTTACTGAGTGTGCATAACTAACTTCCTTCACTCCAGCACAACTAAAATAAACTCCTGAAGCCTTTCTTCCCCCAAGACGATAGCTGTGTAATTGCATGCCTTCTCCTCATATTTATCCAACTTTTTTTGCTTTACCCAAAAAATACCTGCTTTACCTGCTTATCTTCTCAAACATATTTTTGTTTTGTCTCCCTGAGTTTTAAGCCATATATATTTTTTCTTAGAAACCATCTCCAAGAAAGAACTAGCTTCTTTAAGGGTTACCCCTTTCAAGGTGACCCACTGCAGACAGACTCAGCGACTTTAATTTGTCTTTACCTTCCTCGGGCAAAGCAGAGATCACAATTCAGTAGTCTGCTGGCAAGAAAAACAAACAGTGACAACCTCAAGCACTCCAGACTTCTCCGAGAGCACTCAGTGTATAAAAATAACCAAGTTCATATTTATATTGTTTGCCTTTTGGTTTTAGAACATTTTGAGTCCACCTGGGTGATATTTTCAAACTCTTTCCTGCAACTGGGGAGCTGCACGTATATTTTATTTACAAGCCACATGGTCTTCTTCCCTCAAAATGCTTATGCATTCTTACGATTAGGAGCCAAAAAGCACAGAAGAGGCTACAAAATATGTGATAAGTCCTGAAAGCTGATCCAAAGCAAATTTGAAACGTGCAACTTCCCTTGGCCTGACTATTCCTTCCCTTTCTTGAGGAGGGAGAAAAAAAAGAGGGGGGGCATATTTGCAGTCCATTACTCAATCATTTTATTCTCACTTCTGCTCCAGCAAAGGTGAGATGAAGGACAGTTTGTCACAACAAATAATCTGTTGCTACAACAGGAAGCTTCACTTAGTTCAATCAATCTCATATACAAAACAGAAATTGAAGTTCCCCTGTGCAGATGTTGTTTATCCTCATTGTACGAGTCCTTTTTTTTTTTTTTTCACTTACATGGCTTCAGAATTGATCTTGAAATAAATAAAGTCAGCATGAGTGAGGACAGTGTTATAGAGGACCACAATATGCTTATTTTAAATGGAAGAAAATTCTAGAAAAAAAGACTGTTTACTGTCCCATTGCAGGTACAGCTGAAGCTAAGAGAGATGCAGTAATGCTACCTCTGCCATTGCAGAATGGGAGCCGGGGGGTGACACTACAGAAAGCAAAATTTGAAATCTCTTTAGACAGCAGAGAGTATGAAAGCCAGCTTGCATAACAGGATGGAACTGTACAGACATTTCAAGGTGTGCAGCCCTCTAGTGTTTTAAGATCAAATACGGTGAACAGTGGGATCCAACAGCTTTTCTCCAGCTAAGGGAGCTTTCTGCTGTGCCAAACAACTTTTGCATTTTCATTATTAGCTGAAGTGTAGCAATGAAGAGTCCTGATTCAAGTAAATTACGCACGCATCAGCTGCTTGCATGTATGTTACTTACATGGAACAAGTTACAAGTTCCAGCAGCTTTTATAATCAATACAGCAGCTCACTGAAGAAGATATACTTTGTGCAGACAGATTTTGTCATTTATTCTGTCAGTTCCATAGTTGCCAGATATGGTTTATCACACAAGATCTCTTTATATTACAGTGCTTTGCTATAATCCTGAATTTCTTTGAATTTCATCGAAAGCAATAGAATTGTGTTCTTTTACTTTCAGTATGGATTTGACCCATTGATCTAATTTGATCCATTCTATTTCATCAGGCACTTCGTGTACCAGCTTTCTGAGGCAAAATGTTTCCATAGAGGTGCCTGCATGCACATCATGGAAATTTAACTCAAAAAAACCCAACAACCCACCACCACCACCCCAAACCCCACACAATACAGAATTTTACCTACGTAAAAAACATGAGATGAAAACTGTAAAGCAGTTAAGGAGACTGACACAACACATTTTCTTTTTTGCTTCAGAGTGGAAAGGACACATTCTTAGAGCAGAGCCTGTGGCTCTGAATGCGGTATTTAAAACATTCTATACAATTAGGGTATTATGTGCTTTAAGTAAACCTGAACTGGAAAATAAACAAAATTATATTTATAGGTATCAAATTAGATAACTATAATTTAATGCAAATTTACAAGTAACGATAAATAAGTGTAATTACCTAAATACACACAACTTTGAGTTCCTAATTTTGGAAGATTTTTTTACTTATAGTAGCTAAGTGGTGCATCTATAGCCAGTGTGTTATTCTCTTATGGCACAGTAACAGGGGATATATAAGAAGGTATATATGTAAAAGATTTGATAAACTAATACACTAAGACTGCTTTGTTTCCGACATTTATTTGTAAATCTGGTTGAAAAACATTTTATACATCATATTACTGCAAGTGAAAAAGAGATGCTGAAGATGCCAGGAAGAGAAAAATAAAGCAGCTTTGATTTTTCTCTAAGTTGAGCTAAGAAACCAGAACCCTCTGAAGTTCCCAAGTGTGTCTGTGTGTGTTGGCTCTGTGTGTGGCATGTTTTATCTGTGATGTTGGTAACCTAATGCCAAACATCATAAAAGCTGTACCAAAAAAATAAAAATAAAATTGTTGGCAGAGCATATGCAGTCACCCAGAGCAACAGAGAGGATTGTTCTAGGAGAAGTGACAAAGTTTCTCCTGGTATATACTGATTTGTCACTTCCCTTGGGAAATAAATACGTCAATGCATTTGCTGCCTTATGTGTAATAAAATACCCTTCCAGCCAAAGAAACAAATAAATGCTCCCCTCCTTCTTCACTCTCCAGATAATAAGCAAAACTGAAGTCAAACTCACTTTTCATCTCCCAGCAATCCCTCAAATAAGAAATAGTGTCCTGTAATTTTATTCACTTAAAAACTACCCTCCATTCCTTTACTCAGGAATGTCAAATCTAAGCTGATGGGAGGAGGATTTTGAGCGAGGGTGGTTTTTACGTGGGTACAGTTTATTTTGACTTTACATACAAAGTAATGGAAAATCAAGTCAGCGTGTGACCTGCGTATGCGGGTTTGCACCTCTGCACGGTGCACGCAGTATGCGCAGCCTGTACAAGAGGGTGCAGTCACACACTCGCAGATGGCGTATTTGTTGAGTACTCACTGCAGAGAGTATTCCACGAGTGCCCAGCAAAGCTACAAATTCAGCTTTATATTCTGACATGATCCTCTGTAGTGGAGACTACTGTAGAGCTGGATTGAGAGCGCCCTTTGCTTGGTCTAGGCCGTCTGTCTCTTGGACTTTATTATTCCTGGCATGGAGAAATTTAAGCAAAGATGATTTGTGACTTTCTCAGTATTGCCACATTGAGTTTCCATCTGTTTTATTCCTGTACAAGAATGCATATTAGTGCTACCCCAATGAATATACGTAACTGTGAGTTCAGCCTGGTTCTTCAGGTGTGCTTTATGGGAATTGTGCAGCTGTCCTGGACTGCTTTACATTGCCTCAGTTAGATCATTTCCATATTGCTCTGTTTAAGGAAACTCTTGGTGGAATTTGGTGTAATCCAGTTGAGTAAAATACAGGTATTTCTTATTTTTAATTTCTTGGGGGATGGGGGCATGTCAGTCATCAGCAGTGCTAAAAGAAGTACGTAATAAAAATTGGTCTCAAAAATTGTATTCTTTATAAAACGCCTGTTATGGAGGATCAATCTGAGCTTAAAAAGCTTAAAAAGCTTTTTTTTTTTAGACAATCCTGTATTCTCTTGATCAGAAAAAGTGTAACTAGCAGCCATTTTGTTGTATGCTTAGATTGAAAAAAAGAAAGGCTGGAAGGGGAGACAACTGTTCTGTTTAGTGCCAATCATTTAATCTTATGTTTCCTTTTGGTTATTTGTTTTTGTCAGTTACTTCTGTTCCTTTTTGGAAATTTAGTTCAGTTAATTTGTGAAAGTAAAGATAGGGAAAAATAATTACAACTCTCTGTTATATTCGGGAGATAAATTTTGCTTTTCCAGTTATGACTTGTTATTTGACAGTGTCTTAGTTCAGAGTGTCGCATCTTGAAAGCTCTACAGTCATTTTAGACCTTTGAAATCTCTTCATGAATACTTAATTCTGCATTTGTAGGAGAGGAGTCTGTGCTGGAGAGATCTGTAGTACTATTCAATCTGTTGCCACAGGCTCCCAGTGCAGATTGTTCAAGGCTGCAGAAGAAATTAGTACTATTTTGAAGCACTGTTTGTCCACTGGAATGTCACCCCTTACAGATCCTCGCACAGAGCATATGAAATAGCACCAGACGCAGACAGTGATGTATGTTCCAGTGTGGTTCTCCCAATTATCATCACGAAGCTCTCTTGCCTTCATTGATGTTTTGTGAGAAGAACAGAGAACAGGGCTGGTTCCTGAATGTACGTGTGTGATGGATGGCGCTTATTTTCATTTCTTTGTTCCTCTAAAAAGGGAGTAACTGGGTAGGGGGGAAGGTAGCCTTATTTTCTTGCGTAGGAGAGAACCCGGAGCAGAGGGTACATGGCAGCTAAGCAGGGGCAGGGAGCTGGTGAGAAGTACAGGGAGCAGATGTGCTGCAGGAGTGCCGAGGTGATGGAAAGAAAACTTTTAAGGGAGCTAGAGGGTACTGCACGGTGTGTGCTGCAACCCAGATCGAGTCATTTGATCTGAAACCCAGCCTAGAGAGAAGGAATTGCTTTCAAATGTATGGTGTGGGATGCACTGAAGGGAACATGCTTTATAATCCCATTTTATTTCTGTTGTTTTACTTAGCTGATTCCGAGTTTTCTCCATTTAAAAATATTTGGTCTAGTGTTAGTTCAAATACAAACTTGTTTTAACGTTTAAGAACTTGTTGGAGTTTTTCAGGTGCTCCTTATACTGAAAGGGAGTACCATTTCAATATAAGTAAAGGGAGTACTTCAAAGGTCTGGTTGCCCTTGGCTCTTGTCACAATAGATTGAATTTTTCAGATCAGAAATGCATATTTGTTTTTTTAAACAACCTCCCTGAATTACTTGCTCTAAAAATGGATTCTGTAATCATTGGGTTGGGCAGATGTAAATCAAGAATAGCACAACCTCTGCCTTAGATTTTTTTTTTTTCCTTTTCTCCCTGAATCCCCACTTTTGGTCTTAACTATTTAGACTTTTTCTGAAAAAAAAAAAAAAAAACAACCCCAAAACACAAAACCGACAAAAAAACCCAAAACCTAGTTAGTGTGTAAGGTGTTGCTCTTTATGACTGTTAGAAGTAGTGTCCTGAAGACCCTAATCTACTTCTGGAAACTGTAAAATAAGCAGTAAGAAGAAAAAAAGAAAGTATTAAATTATTTTCTCTTTTTCATAACTTCCAACAGAATTAACTTGTTTGAGCCACCCGTGAATGGCATCCTTAATGTACTGAATGCCATGCTGTTTAGACAAACCAGAACCCGTAATAAAAACAATTCAATTAGACAAGACACTTAGCCACTTTACCCTTAAGTGTAAATTGGTATGTGAACTGAACTCAGTGGAATTTTCCCACTGAGCTCAGTTGTGCTGGAATAGATAAAATGTTACTGGTTTGTGTATGCATCTTAAAAGTGAGGGGGTTTGACACATGCTGTAGCAATTCTGGCAAACGTTCCCTCTCACCCTCTTTTTTACTTTTGAATTTCCTGAGGGTCCTAATTAATAAAGTCAGTAAGAAAAGCAGTCACAGTCTATCGGCGTCCCTAATGGACTTTCATTAGAAGGGAGGCCAACTTCTTGCTTGTTTCTGATCCTTGGTTTATTGGCTGCAATATCTGGTTTGGATCTGAAACCTTTATTTTCCTTCAAGATTTCTGTAATAATAAATTCCTTGCCAGACAACGCCATTTTCTAAATTTCATACTGGGTTAGCCTCTCTACAATGACATTCCTTTTTTGGGGAAAAGTTAGGGGGCTTTGCAGTCACAAAACTTCTTTTGGGTCGCAACCAAACATCTAGCTTCTTAGCCAGAGCACTTGAGAGACACAGAAACCAATATATTTACACAAAATGCTGTCTATACATACCTATAAAATAGCATTTAATCAGCAGATCTCAAGTATAATCTTGGGGTTGGCTCTGTAAGAATGGCTTGTTTAAAACCTCTCAGTGATTAAAAAGTAATAAATACTTAGTTCTTATTTTGGCATTTGAGTAGATTTAAAAGCTTTTTAGAGGAGGTAACCTTGACTAACCATGTTTTACAGATGGGAGGAGAAGGGTGCAGCTCTCTTCACTGAACAAACCAAAAGCTAAGTTACAATTAGAAATTCAGGCCTCCAGGATGCCTGTCAGTGCCATCTATGCTAGATCCCACATACAGGCAACAACATAAAATGAAAGTTGTCTCAGTGCCTATTCTGGGTGGACTATTATTAGGGTTGTGTATTTATAGAGGTTTGGGTGTTTTGACATTTACACACAGACGTCACAGTTCGTTGTAGGTGCATAATGTAACAGCAGCAACACTATACCAAACGCGAAGTGGCTAGAAATTAATGGGGTTTATGGCAAAGACACTTGGGTGGCAGACTTTGGCTCTTGTTATTGCTTTGTTAACCATTGAAAGAGGGAAAAAAAACAGCATGGAAGAAGGCAGAAAATTGTCAGTAATCGATAAGGAAAAAGACCAACCACCAGAAATTCTGGAGGAGTGTGAGCAGACCTCTGGAAGCATGAGGGGAGAAGAAGTCCAAAGTTTAAGTGGTTGCAGAGAGAGAGGAAGTACATTGACACTGCAGCACTATTTGGCTAACAAGAGGGGGGAGGTCAGAATGGAACGGTGACGCAGACGCTCTGATTTAAATCAATCTGAGAAACAAAAAGCTAGATGCAGAAACTAGTATTTTCCTAATAAGGCTATGTGACATTCCTGACTGATTTTGATGCGAACCAGAGTTGATCCCATGGCCAAGGTTTTCCATGCAAATTTTAACTAAACCAATGTTAAATTTAAGTTCAGTTATGATAATTTTTCTATACAGAGCAAGTGCACTTAAGGACATTCCCACCCCAAAACCAGGTGGTGAAGAAGTGACCGCTAGCAGATGGGACAAGAGAGTGGATTTTAATCTTATAGTCAGACTGGAGTCTGAACGTGAATTGAACAAGTCAGATTCGGAGTATCGGGTGCAACACAGCACGCAGCCAGTTGCTGGCAGCCTGCTGGGCTGCATCTCTCGAGAGGAAGATCAAGCACTCAGCAGTGGAAGGGAGAGGTGATTTACTATGGAAGGCTTAAAACTGTATTCAGTTTAGGCTCTGTTTAACCTCCAGGACCTTTATAAAGATAAGAGACACAGAAAGTAAGAAAGGAGTGAACAAAGAGAGATGGGAGAGGAAGGATAACTGAGTCAAAAGTGGATATAGGAGGAAACGACTAGGACTTGAGAGGTTGAAGTGGAGGAAGGATGGCACAAGGGAGAGAGGGGACCAACTTGTGCTAGGGGAGAAATGTAGAAGTTGTTTCCTTTGAGAAGTTCTCCACCCAGCAGTATCTAAGGCCCACAGTAAAGATTTCATCATTGGTACATACTTTTAGCATCTAGGCTCTGAGTACGGGGGTGAAGGTCGGTGCCCCCCTGGGGGGGGATGCAGCCGGGGGCAGTGCAGGGCTGTGAACCATGTGGGGACTGGGGCTCTGTGCTGGAGCAGCGGCAAGTTGGGGCACTCGCGGTGGTGGGATACCGGGGCACTTCTGAGAGGTACCATTCAAAAGTGGAAAGGAAGCAGAAATAGCTGCTAGGCGAGTGACTTGGAGAGGCTGCTCATACCTCTGCTCCGCCCTTTTTCCCAGCTCAGCAGCTGTCATATTTTTAAACATCTTCATTGTTGCTGCTTTCCTCTGGATGGACCTTTTTGTTGTGTTTTGTTTTGTTTTGTTTTGTTTTGTTTTTCCAAATTCTGCTTTTTGAGACAAGGCAAGAACATAAACCATTTAAGGTCACTGCATTTAAAGGCTTTATTTTCATTATTGTTCTCTCTGAATTCTTCAGGCCTTAATGATATTGTTAGACTTTTTGACTACCGTTGTACATTGGAACAAACTGTTTTATTGAACTGTCCAAAACACTTTCAACATCTTCTTCTCTGAATAAGTGCACTTAATTTAGAACCCATTTGTACATAGGGGCAATTCACATTATTTCATCCAGTGTGTATTGCCTCTTGTCTACACTGAATTTTATCTGCTGAGTTTCTTAAATGCATAACTTTGTTCAGCTTTTCTGAAGTTCTCCCTGGCCTTCTCTAATCTTGAGTAACCTGCGTCACTTTGAATGTGAGTTTTAAAGGTTCCATTAATACTTCAAATGGTTTTTAATTTTTTTGTTTTGTTTTGGGATTGGCAAGGCAGTATCAGAGGTACATTGAGAATACCTTTGTTCAGCAGAGCTGCAGTAATTGCTTCTGTCTCTTGTAGTTTGAAGAAAGTGAAATAAAGTGAAAATACCCATTCATAACAAGAAAATGTAAAGTCAAATAGGCACAAAGTTTTTAATATTTAATTTTCCACATTATAAAGCAGACTCTTCTTCTCCGCCTTCCCATAAATGCAGAAATGGATAGGATTAATTAAACATTAAACCATTATTCTTCCTAAAAGAAAAGTCCTTGCTGGTCATGTTTGATATAATGTATTCCCAAGGTGATCTTTACCCCACCTGAAGTCTCCCCATCATTGGTTTAAAAAATAATTGATAATAAAGAAATAAATATTTTGTTATCATATTGGTCTTCTCTTTTTACTGGAGGAGAAAGGGGCATTATTTGATAAATCTTCCTTTAATTAAATAATTGACTGGAGGACTGATTCCATAATGGAAACCTTGTGTGACATTCAGTGCAGGCAGTGATTTAGAAATGAGACAGTGAGTCTATGGAAGGAAAAGGGTTTCTAGGTCCTTAGGCTCTAGGGAAGAAGCATATTTACTTTCTAGACTGTTTGCCTTCTAGAAAAGGAGGAGGAGCAGGGAATGAAACCAACAGAATAGGGCCACTAGCATTTTTAGCTAATGATATGCAGTGTCAAGAAGGTGCTATTTGTATCTGTGAGATATTGCTATGGGCTGACAGAATAAGAAAACAAGAAACATATGAAGAGTACTGAAGAAAGCAAAAATATGCCATCCAGGAAGAAAACAAACCAGAAAACTCCTTTTTTTTGGTATAAAAGTAAGTCATGCTTGCTTAAATTACTTAAGGATTGTGTTTTGTAACCATGAGCATATGAACATAACTATTGCATTGGCTGTATCCTGTATTCTTTAATTTATCTCTATTACTAGCTTTGTTACTTTGCAGTGTGTGCTTAGGCTAAATGGATAGTTCTGGTCTACACTTTAACCACACTAGTGCTGAATAAAAATGATAATACCAACATACTTACACCAATTAATGGGAAAAAATAATTTGTCATAGACCTACAAAATTAGGGGGTAAGTGGGGTGGTGAGAGAGGGAGATATGTCCATGTAATATATTTCCTGATGTGGTACCGGTAAATAATGAATTATCACAAACTCTCTGGATTTAGGGAGTTAGGAAACTTTAAGAAACAGCCTGAGCATTTGCCTAGTCACTTTATTGCTCCATGGAAGCTCAAAGGACTTCTACTGATCCTTTAACTCAGACTTTACCTACTCTCTTCTACGCAATAACTCTACAATTTCTAGCACTTGCTTTTAATCTCCCAGTGGTATATTTACTATCTTAGATCATGTGTTAACAGCACAGTGAGTCCCAGAGGAGGAAAAAGGAGACCTATCGTTACTCAGATGTATAAAACCTTCTCTCAGGTGACATCCACTAGTATCTTTCTAAAATGAAACCAAAAGAGTGGACAAATGATACAAACTTGGGGTGCAAATGTCAGTGGGAGAGGAAGTAAAAAGGAGATAGTGGCCCAATCACTGCTGTGACTACAAGAATTCAATCTAAGGTAGGGTCATTCTAGCTCCCAACTGCCATAACTTTGATTAACCTTGCAGTGTTTCAGCACAGGGTCATGCTATCCCGTTGACACTTTTCCTTTGAGATGTCAGTCACATTTCAATAACTTTCCAGTGTGGGCTTGTAAGTCCTGTCTCTTCATTGACTTTGAATGAGGCAGGTTGCTTATGAATGCAGCTTGAAGTGTCACTCAGATATTCTTGCATTGTGTTATCTTTGATTGACATGTCTGGAGTGGTGGAAAATTCAGGGTATCTAACTGCCCCTGTTTTGACAGTGAGGACTGTCTGTTTTTTTATTTTTATTTTTAATTCCTGAGACTCTGTTGCCCCTCTGATGATAATGAGATTTGGTACTGCTTTTTTCTTTGCACTATTAGCAAACACAGGAGAGTCCTATCCTGCAGATGTAGCATCTTAGCATTTCTGTCTGGAGTTTAGGTTCTCACAGCATGAAAAGTATAAACTCCATTAATGGAAGATAATACATTAATGATAGCAGTGAAAGCACCGGTTCAGGAAAAAGCATAGAAGAAATTCTTATTGGTTTAGCCTTCAAGATAGCTTTTCGTTTATGTCTGGCTTGTGTAATTCGTAATGGTTAGGCCCAAAGCCATTTAAAAAGGGCCAGCAAGAATGAAGGAAAAGCATTTCTAGTTTTTCAATGTTTATTATTAGCAACATAGACTGTAGCTGGTTTTGTAGAAGTTTCACTATGAAGTAGAAGGCAGTGTCCCAGAACAGTGATTGTTCCAAGGCTGTGTTATTCAGTAAGCTGATTTATAACATATGACTCCAGTTATAATCCAAGAGTTGCTCCATTTATTTTAAACAAAATAAATATTTCTCTGCTGTAGCCACTTGAGGTTTATAATCTTGTTTTCAGGAGTGTCCTGGCTCACATAAACAGACTTAACCCCCTTCTAGTGCTAACAGAAAATGCAGGGTCCGTGGTGGAGGAGGGGAAAATTCTGTAATAAAAAATAGTTCGTATCTGTTTCATAGTGTTTCATAAATCTGGTTCCCAGGCAGTGAGGGAAAATGAATAAGAAGTGGTTTTGGTTTTTTCCAACCTACTACTATAGCTTTTTTGCTCAGCTGAATGGAAAGAAGTGTATAAAGCCAGATAGTGCTGGAAACTAGATGTAAAACAATAGCAAACAAAAAACTCTTTAACAAGCATAATCTGATGTCAGTGAAAGGCAAAGACATCATTAAATTCACAACAGTGCTTATTTTTCCAATGTAAGTCATGGAGGAAGCAGTCATGCTGAGATGTGAAAAAGGAAGCAAGGGCTGTATCCTGAGCATTGCCATGCCAAATTCTTGCATGCGTGTCCGTCTCTGAGGCTGAACCTTTGTGAGATCTGTAGCTGCCCGTGTAGTGCACAGGGAGAGTGCCGTGTCTGGGCTGGAATCCACAAAATTTACTGCAATGAGAAGAGAGCTATTTAAGCAAGCTAATAGGAGGGAAAGGGGGGGTCTTATGGATCATCATGTATGGTTTCAGCAGCAGGA
>NW_009259036.1:788775-836762 GCF_000687185.1 Egretta garzetta | reverse complement strand
GGCTACGGCACTTTACTGGGCAATAGGAGTTGGAATACTCTTGAAAGACAATTGAACTGTATCCTCTCACATATTACACCAGTGCTTGAACTACTGGATAATTGGGACCAATGGTTCTTCCTGCAGCCAGGTTTTATTTTTTAAGTGGTACTTACAGTGGCACTCTGTATAGACATCGATCTGATACAGATGCTTGAGAGTGCCTGTAAGATCAAGCCTGAGAAAAAGGAGGCAGAAGAACATCTAGCTTATTGATCCTGATGGGCCTTAAGTCTGCTCTGGGTGTGAAAATGTTGAGCTCTGTTGAAACTGAGACTCTTCCCTGTGTCTTCAGAAGCAGGACCTTAAATGTGTGAAAATGTTCAGTGTATGAAGCGTGGTGGGTTGATCTGGGCCAGATGCCAAGTGCCCACCCAGAAGCTCTCTCACTCCCCCTCCTAGCAGGACGGAGGGAAAATAAGATGAAAAAGCTCACGGGTCAAGGTAAAGACAGGGAGATTTCTTACCAATTGCCGTCATGGGCAAAACAGATGACTGGGAGAAAATAAATTTGATTTACTGCAAATTAACATAGAGTTGGATGGTGAAAAACAAAGACAAATTAAAACAACACCTTCCCCCCCTACCGAACAGTACAGGAGGATGGGGAATAGGGAGCTGGGGTCAGTACAAAAGATCTCTTCTCTGCCACTCCTTCCTCATATTTTTCCCCAGCTCCAGCATGGGTCCACCCTGTGGGCTGCAGTCCTTCAGACTAAACTTGCTCTGGCATGGGGTCCTCCACAGGCTGCAGTGTAGATATCTGCTCAGTTGTGGTCCCCACCATGGGCTGCAGGGGAGTCTCTGCTCTGGCAGCTGAGACACCTCCTCCCTCTCCTTCTCTCACCTTGGTGTCTGCAGGGCTGTTCCTCTCGCATTTTTCCCTCACTGCTCCTGTGCTTTACCCTTTCTTAAGTACATTTTCCCCAAGGCACCAGCACTTTGGCCAAGGGGCTTAGCCATGCCCTGTGTTGGGTCGGTTGGAGCCGGCTGGAACCGGCTGTGTCTGGCACGGGGCAGCCCCGGCCTCTCCTCACAGAGGCCATCCCTGCATCCCTCTGATATCAAAACCTTGCCATGTACACCCAGTACACCGAGATACGGCACCTGAAAAAGGTGGATGGGTTCACAGATACCGTAGAAACTGGGTTTTCAGGACTGTTACTTTGTCTTAACTACCTATGAAAAATTGTCCAAGTTCTGTCATGGGATCAAGGGAATGCCAGCCATTTGTAAGAAATAAGGAGACATTATTTTAATCAACTTACCTTTAACTTACTGTAAGATGTTGGACTAATCATTTAACAATTCTACTCAAAAGTTCCTCTTCCCTTTCTCTCTATATTTTCTCTATATTTTCACCCAAAGTTTATGAATCTTTATTAATGTTTGCAGAAGCTTTGAGAACTCTGGCAGAACCAGTAAGCTCAAATTTGTCCAAAACCTAGTCCTGTGATTGGAAATTCCACCTTCTTTTTCTAAAACATATTGCAAGCAGACATTATGTTTTATCACATGTCACTTAACGGTACCAAGATTAACCTTAGTATGCTTTTCTTATGGCTTACACACACTGAAAACAAAAACTGATCTATGGAAATGTAACAGGTATGTATAGACATTAGTCCATTGGCTGGCTTAGAATCATGATTTTAAAATGAAAAGCAGATAGATGCATTCACAAATACCTAGATGCCCTTGCTAGTAACTGTCTTTTTATGATGATTTCATTCCCATGAGTAGTTACATGTGTTTCTTAATACTCTGATACCTCTTTAAACATTTAGGGGAATAATGTTAACGTGTTTTCTTTGCAAGGAGCTTCTTTTGGCTTTTATTAATTTGGTTTTCTATAATAATTGCATATAATATCAGTGCAAAAAATATATTTATATTTGATGTGTATAATATGCATAATATAATGAAAACATTCTTTCAGCAGCAACATTACGGCCACCCCAGTGGTAGGAGATAATATGCTCAAGAAGAGACCTTTCTAAAACACACTGAACCTCCATGTGGTACTGACTTCATTCTTCATTCACCTGTCTTGAAATGTAGAAAAGCAATAAGAAAAAAAGACAAAAAAAAAAAAGTATTTCCCAGTGGAGAGCCATGAGCAAAAAGACAGAAAGCTGTGACATGACTTGAGATATCAGTACTGGGGACCTTTGTCTAACTGTTGAGGTCTGTGTATTATCAAAATAAATAGCTGTGGAAAGTCTTTTAGTTACCTTTCTGAAAGGTGTTCTGGAGCAATTTTCTAATGTTGCCATCTAATTTATGTTTTAATATTTGGTGACTACTGAACTATTTCTCCTGACCCAAGTGCCTGTATTTTTATGCATTTACTGAAGAGATTTAAGGTGTGTAAGCAGGCAGGATCTTTCTGTAAACCTGTGAAGGTGCATAATTTCTCTTCATTACTAAGTTAAGTTGCTCATAAAAGCAACTTAACATACTTTAGGAAGTTGGATTTGCCAGATACTCATGATGTAGGTGTAAATAAGTTAAGTTAGGCTGAGTGCTAAGGATCACATTTAACTAGTGTAGTCATATATGCAGTGAATACTAAGTAGAGAAAAAATGGAGGGACTAGATTTCTGTATTAATCTTTGAGTGCATTCTTATTTGTTAGTCAGAATTTTCTAGGACTCCAGCTTCTTAGAATTGTACAATTTCACCAGGACATTTCACTTATTTCAGGATGAATAAAGATGTTAGAAGGCATCTGTCTCTGTATCTAGTACTATTTGCTCTTTGCAGCTCTCCACTTTCTAGCAGTCTGACTGAATCTATCTCATATGTGCTAAGTGTCTGTATTTAAGCCATTCCTGTTGGGAGATCATCTTCAGGTCTGGCAGACTTGGTATCATTAGGAAGTCTTCTCTGATATTTTGCCAGCAGGGCTTTACTGAGGTTTGCAGGGCAGTGCTGTAGCTACAGGACTGCAGGACTGTATCACACACAAGCAGTGGCAAGGTGGTATGCATTTCTGGGGTAATGACAATGAATACTTCCTAATCACTTTGGAAATGAGTGATTTTTTTTTTTTTTAATTTATTTTCTGGTTTAGTAATTCTACCTGACTGTATGCGAGTTCTCTTTGACCACTGGCTGTCATCTCGGAGCTGATGACTCTGGAGCATTAGCCTACTTTTCTAATCACCTCTCATTTGCCCCTCTCTTCTGAATGCAGCAATGATGTAGTAGTGAAATCCTACTATTAGGTTATGCTTTTCTTAGTTTAACTCCACTCTACTTCACTGTATAGGTCATGTAACTTGTGCATGAATATCTCCCTGGGAGAGTGGGATTGTTTTGATTCCCATCAAGAAAAATGGCTTCAGCCCAGTTCAGAATATGTGCCCTAACCTGTTAGATGAAACAGCAGCAACTATTTGTGCGCAGTGCCAGATTTGTTTAGGTATGATCCAGGAGTACTTACTACTGAAACTCATCTAGCAAGCCTCCTTCATGGGTTTGGATGGACTAAAGAAGGAGACACTCAGTCCTGAGAAGGCAAGAGAATGAATTTCATGCCCAGGTCAGGTATATGACTGAGTTACAGAAGCTTCATGGTCACTGCACATCCTCTGAGCCTCAATAGCAGCCTGCATGAGTATTCTTAGCCAACGTTAATTGAAGTGTAATTAGACATGATCCGTTGATGTAGCTCAACTCATGTGTGGTATGTCTCTACACTAAGGTCACTTGAGAGCATGAGTAAGCCAACTTAGATAAGCAAAAAATACTGATTTGAAATAGAAGGAAGGGGGTTTTAGGTTAGATATTTAGAAAAGCTTTTCAGTGGCAAAGATGGTTAAGCAGCAGAACTGTTTTGTGACAATGCTGTCGCTGCAGGCCTGGAAGACATGAACATGTTAAACATAGTAGGAATTGTTTTCTCATGGGTAGAGGTGACTTCCAGCTCTAGGACTGAAAGGCCCACAAAAGTATTTGCTTGTCCTAAGCCATTAAGCAGAAGTTACACAGCGAGCCTGTGGTGGAAGAGGGAACCCAATTGTGGTTTCCCAAACCCTGCCCTTCTTTTGAACAGAATCTTTGGAACACAGCTCTTGTTTAGAATCTTTTAGATATTTTTTCAATCTCTCTGACAGTATTTGTATTTTTATCCCATATACATGTATTTCTTTCTGACTTCTATTTGTTACTTAGATGTTTTCCATCCAAATTCTGAGCTAGGATGGTTTTGCTAAGATTGTGATTGCTGGAAGAACTGTGAGGAGAAGATACATAGTGTTTGAGTTCCTTCATTTAATCTTGAGGGAAAATAAAATTATTTGCCTTTGTTGTTTAAAAAATGTTCAGTATTTTAAGCAGCAGCTATTGTTCCTGGCTCTGTATGCACATGTACCTCCGGAGAGAATAACTGTGAGGAGTACCCTTTTCCGGAAGTCCCAGGGTTGATTCTGGCTGGAATTTCAGTGCTATATTCACTCCTGGCTTGATTCCTGCCATACATTTACCCCAGGGCAAATATGATTTTAATTTCAACAGCATTTGCTTTTTATTAATTTCACTTCATTGTGTATTTTCACTTTAATTTCATCTGGGCTTTCTTTTCCTACAGAAGAGTTGTGCAGAAACTAGAATATAAATTAAAAAAAATCACTGACACACTAGGAGACACACAGCTCAATAACTCATTAAGGTTTAGAGATGCTTATTACATATATTCTCAATTTTCATTCACAACATGCAAAGTGCAAATTCCATCTCTCTTTTGACTGTGCACTGTCAGTAAAATGGATTACATTTTTTCCTTGCGTAGGATATATTGTCTATAGAGATCCATGAAAATAAACACAATAAAAATTCCAATGAAATGTTATTGTATAGAATAAGTGGTTGCTTTTAAAGTCTCACTATTTCAGCTGCATTAATTGTACAAGCTACAGAGTTTAATATTTTTTGAGGAAAAAAATTAGGAACTTGTTTGAATTATTAATGTTTTGAAAATGGCCTGTGTGGCAGCTATTTTCATAATTCATTTTTTACTGCAAGTTTACCACATACCAAAACTCCCACTGAATAGAGAAATTAGGATAGTTATGATTTTACCTGGTCTTTTCATGCTTTCTTTTAAATAAATAGCTTCCTTAGTGTTAATATGCTGTACATTGTCACGAATGGGGAACTACAGAACTATGAAAACACATAATGCTTTTCTTCAATTCATCAGGCTATAAGACTTTGTCCTTCTTAGCATTAACAGGATAGATTTCTAATTAAAGGATTTTTAATCTCCCTTTCTTTCCAGTGCAGGTAAAACTTAGGCCACCAAGTAAATGGTAGTTTCATAATACACGGTGAGGAAACTGGTAGCAAAAAGAATAATATTAAGCCTGAGATACTTTTTCTGGTTTTGGTCTGTAGAAGGGGAGAGTCAGAAACTGAAAGCTGTCTCACTCTCCTGTCCTTGTTCTCCCTCCTTGGACCACATGGAAATAATTTGATAAAGGGTCTCAAGCACCTTGGGTGCAAAGAGAGAGGAAGAACTGAGGGGCATGATTTTTCTTTTTGGGGACCCAAGTTGCCTGATGCATGCAGATTAGCCTGGATCTTGGTTCATTCTTCTCACAGCCTGAATCCAAACATTTAAAGTTAGCAGCCGCAACCTTAATATTGGAAGAATGATGCTAGATCCATATTTATTCAGCACCTTTTTAGAAATTTCATTTATGCAATCAAAATGATACTTTACTTCCAGCTTGCCACTCCTCTGTTGCAGCAGCAATATTTTTGTCCCTGAGTACAGCCAAATTAATAATTTCTTGATATATGCCAGGTTATACTGCTCTTTCCTGACCAAATAAACTAATCTAAATATGTTGCTTGTACTACACTTGGATGCTGACCCTACTAAATTGTGGTGACATCCAGAAAATTACTCATTAGGAAGAGGTATTTAGAATAAATGAGCTGTAGATTGAAGGAGCAAATGTGCTATAAATCTCTTCTTTTTATGTGTTTGATTTAATTTACAGTCCCACTTCTGGTCCATCTTCATCTATGTATTGTTTTCTTCTTAAAAGGATTTTGAACAAAATATACATCCACCTAGAAGGATATTTTGAACATGTGTTTACCTTTGACAGACCCCTGGGCTTTAAAGGAAAGTAAGGAAAACACATTTGCCCTGATAAAAGGATTTTTTTTAAACAAAAGAAAAACACTGATTTCTAATGAAAAACTGCTGAACATTAAAAAAAAATAAAATCATGTGCCATATGGCAATTATACCAAAAGATTGAATTTATTACCAAATAAAACTGTTGGCTTGTGCATTTCACAGTTTCCTCCATTCACAACCAGTGTGTTTTTAGAGGCTTTCTGTAGGGTTAGTTGCCCAGACTTCTGCAAAAACAACAGTTTGTCCTTATTGCAGGAGGTGTTAGGAAATCAAATCCAACTGGAGCACCGAATGAAATTACAGACTGGTTTTGTCCCAGCTGCACGACACATGCCAAGAGCCGATTTTTTAGTGCAGACATTTAAAGAAATGAATACAGAATTCTATTTGTTCTCCTACTGAATGAATTATCCTTATTGTGTTTTTCATCTTTCAATGTGCTATTTAATATTTCAGCAAAGTCACTGTTCGCTTTCACCTCAGTGAAAATGTTTTTACATGTCATGTTTTCTTTTAATAACTAATCTTTTAAGGAAAGAAAAAAAAGTAACAGCCTATAGAAAACTTGAGTTTGACTACTAAAGATTGTTTGTGTGTGATAGGCTTATTTTATCAGTGATAGCCGGATGATAGACATAATGACTTATAACAGCTTCAGATGTGACATGTTTCATCGTCGCTGTTTTATCGAATGACATTTTTTTCTAAAAAAACCCTGTGGGATTTCAGAGCAATTCAGTCCCTGGCATTACAAAAAATTCCTGTGATATTTCTTCTAATGTTCCCTGGTCTCACAGAGCCTGCTAATGAATACTCACATCCCAACATGATTTTGAATCTTTAAAAATATGTGTTTAATATCTGAACTTTTGTGCCATCAATTTCCTTTATAATCTACAGTTGTAATTAGGTCACATTATGGAATGTATTTCCCTTCTTCCTCCCCCTGCCACCTACTGCAGCCGTTCATCTATGAAAGTGGACGTTTGCATTATCACCTCAGATTTGTACGCTGAAATTGTGAGGCTGAGATGCAGTTAGCGTGCATTTAGCATGCATATTTAGCCGACACGCGTACAGAGCTTTCAATGTACCTTGCATCCAAGTTGTAAAATGGCATTTTTATTTTTGTGCAGGCACCTACTGAATGCACTTTCTCGGTGTGTTCAGCAGTGCTTACTGCATTCAAATTCTATTGCCAAAAAGAGGGTGAGGGGATAAATTTGAAGACGTGAGATCCCTTCACTTCCACTTGGGCACGCAGTGTGGCTCTCACAACTAAGTTGGCAGAGATCCTTGAGACATGAAAGGGAATCCTTCAGCAAGGACAACGGTGTTTTTATTTGGCAGTAGGAAAAGATGCAAGGGAATGCAATTAAGCTCCATACTCTTGTGCTGAATGGCTTAATTCAGCCATGTTCGTTCACCGATATTTCACTCCTGTTCCTGTGATTGGCATGGGGAGGAATACAGGAAAATGAGTCCACAGAAGCTCTCTTCACAAGGACAGCTTACTTATCTATAAGCTGTCAAATTCACCAACAGCTAGTGTCAATGTACTAAACCCTTTCTGAACGTACTTGCACAGTTTGTTCATCAGATCTGTTTTGTGAACAGAACTCATCCTTGAGTCTCTCCCCTCTCTCAGGCCTCTACTAATTTGCTATCTTTGGTATTTAATGTCAAGGAAATAGTATAATGTGAATTTGTGAAAAATATTTTCAGCAAGTTCATGCTGACATAGAATTTCCCTGAGAGGCAACATTAATAATGGGTTGGCACAACACATTTGCTGGAGTGGGTTTGATGCCTTGATTGAGTTTCCGTGGTGCGTTTGTTGTTGCTTTGGGGAACGTGCGGATATTGGGTTCAATAGACCATAGAATTTTGAATTAACCTCTCTTTTTCTCTTCATGACTGTAATGGCTTCGCAATCTGTTCTTGCTTTGGCCTTTTATTTAAGGGAAGGAGAGAAGCTTTGATTTAAAAAAAAATCTGCCATTTTTGAGAGTATTGTGAGGAAAAATAAATATACATAAGGAAACATTGATTCATAACAATCTCTTAGGCTACTTTCCCTCAAGAGTTTCCTGCACTCATTCTCTATGAAATATTCAGTTTAGCCCTAAAGTGCAAAAGATGAAAACCATTAGCACTAAGTTCAGATATGGCAGCTCCAGTTGCACCCTTTGTTTAGGAGAACCCTACGATGATTTTCAAGAGTCTTGTTAAACCTGATAGGGCTCTCATTTTAGGTAAATGTCCCTTTTCCTGAGAGCTGTAATTGAATAATATAATTTTACAAGATGAAGATTGAAAAAAAAATAGATTTTTTTTTTTCTTTTTTTTTTTTTTATTCCTTGCTGCTGTGTTCAGAGTATGTTCTGGTTGCCTTTTCAGTCAAGGAATTTGCTTTAAGGATCTCAAAACACCAGAGTAACAGTCTGATCTTTGCATTATTTCCAAAGCCTAATAAGTTTCTTGTGTGTGTGTGTTTGTCTGAGAGAGCTACACGCTTGGATGGGGGAGAGGATAGTGCTAATAGAAAATAGTAGTTAGAGACTGTGTCTGTATTGCAAGGTGAAAAAGGCACTCGGTACAATACCTACGGCACTCAGCAGGTATAATACCTACTTAGATGGTGGTTTGTAAACTGAGGCACAGGGTGAGTATGAAATTTGTGTTACTTAAAAGTGGCATAACTGGCAGAGTACATATCCTCCTTTGCATATTATTTTTACTCCTTAGACTGTTATGTTATAAAGAAGGTAAACATTAAATTTACTGTTACTTATCTTCAATATTTCACCATGTGTTTACTCTTTAAGCCCTGTTTGCTTATCAAGACACCTGTTCAAGTTATTATAATTTACTGGCTATCTAGCTCAATCCTACAGTATTTTGGTTGTTCTTCTCACAAGCAAATGTTTATATCTAAGATTTGAATTCAAAATTTAAAAAAAATAGCCTGGGATAATATTATTTTTTAAGTTTTTGATTTTATTTTAAAGAAAACCTGTTATGAAAAGTTTTTCAAGTGTACTAGTTTAACTCTACCTTAACAGCAAGCCATCAGCATATTCCTGAATGTTCTTTCCACCTGAGTGCTGGCCGTGATTACAAATCCCTTTCATACTTTAGCAATTTGTTTCCTGAGATCTTCATTCAAAGTTGTGTGGGGTTTAGAGAGCGAGTTAAATTGGGGAAAATTAAATTAACCTTTGGGACAGTCTGTCTATATTCCAGACTTGCAGTAAATAATTTGGGTGAAATTTATTTGCTTCAGGAATTAGCTAAAATGATGCTGACCATACATAGTTTAGCTCTTAAGAAAATTGTGTTTAAGACTTTTAACGTGCGCTTTTTTTTTTCCCCTGTCAAGGCCCAAAAGTGGCAGTTTCCTACCTTTGTTTATAAATCACTACAGCAAGCATAAAAAGACTTTTTATTGGTTATTGCATGCACCAGAATTTTTTCCAAATTTTCTTGTTCTCACTATTTTAGCTCCATTTTTGGTAAAAGTGAGGAAAGCAAGAAACAGATAAATGGGTCTTTCCAGCAAGACAAGCTTATAGTAGCACAAGCATAGGGTGAAGCTGCTGGAGTAGGGGGTTGCCCTTGCCCCTACCGGCTCCACAGGCAAGAGTGAGAATTAGTTGTTGAACAGACATGATTTTCTGAATGGTCAGCACCTGTTACTCTAAGTAGGGTACAGAGAACGGAGAACCCCAGCAATGCCGTAGAAAGATAAGAAACGTTTCTTTAACACTGTCTTTTCCTCTCTTTTTGTATACTGGGCTCAATTGTAATAGTGACAAAGGATAATTTTAGCAAAAGTTGTCATGATGTTGCCAAGCCCACGCAACTGCACTTGATTTGGTAATCCAGCTTCTTGCATGACACAAAATGTGGGCAGTTTTTGGTATCAGAAGATCATGCTGCTTTTTTACACACAAATAGAAGGCACTTAGCTTGTCACCATATGGAACAAAAGTAATTACTGATGATGAAAGGCAAAGCAAGACAATTAGCATGCTTGTTGTTTGTCAGGAAGCAACCTTCTATATCTCAGAATGCTGTAAATCAGGTTTCATGATGGGTTTTTTTGGGAATGCACCAGAAGTAGAAATTTGAAAGATTTATTCATTTATTGCAGTGACAAATGCAATGGAAACCTGTTCAGAGGCTTGCTTTATACTCAATTGCTTCTTGTAACTGAATCATTTATCAGGTATTTGACTAGGAGGAACTCAGTATAACATTATATTGATGTAGATCAGTGCAGAACAAAATATGTTCAATTTCATAGGCTTGCCTATACAGCAGAGCTGATTATCACTGTATCTTAAATATCAGGTATTTTCCTTGATAGCGTTTGCCTCCTGTTAAACATGATCTTTCTGTAGTAGTCTTATGGCATGGCAATTTATAATGATAAATATAAGGAAATTGTAGTTCTATAGAAACAGTGTAAAGATATTGCACATAATTTCCTGTCTTCTCTCATGTGATTTTGGTCAAGGATACGAGAGGTGCTCTCCTTTTTTCCGTGGCAGAATATTAAAAAATGAAAGTGTTTTAGAGCATGTTTTCACACGGCCTGTGATCTAGATTCAGCAAGACCAGCTCAGCTCCATAAGATAATTCCATTTTGTAGTCACATTCTTCCTTCACTTGTTTTCATCTTCAAGAAAGCTTCAGCTCTTACGATCATAAAGAAAATGGTCTCAACAGAAGTCCCAAGCAGAAGAGTTTGTAACTGGCCACACAGAGGGAATAGGCTGGCAGTCTGCAGTCCTCATGGTTGATGTTATCTGCTTCGATGCAAGTCTCTGAGAACTAGGGATGCTATTTGCTACCACAGGTTCTTCAGTCCTGAGTGAAAAAAAATCCTTAATGTGACATGAAAGTCTCTTTCATCTGGGTTGCAGTTTACCCATTTTCCACCACTCAGGAAATGCCCCAGCATTTTCTCTACCCTCTGTGGTACATTGCTTCCTCTTTATGACTCAATGTATTGGATAAGTGAATCTAGCAAGAATGAGAAATCTGGAATCCAGTGTATGACCTTACCTATTTCAGAAGTCTCCATGTCACATCCATATGATTTATACTTATTTTTTCTGAATAATCCTTTCTAATTTTGGGATAACGAATATTCAGCTCACATGTTTAGACATGACTATGCTGTTTTACTCTGTTTCCCTTTTCTTGCCACAACATTTTCATTAAATGTAAGGTTTAGGTGATATTTCCCTGTGAATACTTCATATATGTAAAAATTAAATGATGGAAAATTACAAGACAGAAATTTACTTTTTTTGAGCTTTTCTTATCCAAGAGAACATTTTAATAAATTTTGTGGAACATATGCAAAAACTATTGTCTGCTAATTGTGAAATAATTGAAATATTCTGAAAATAGATGCTATGTTCAAAATTAAGTTAAAAACTAAGTTAAAAATTAAGAATGTGTTCATAATCTTTAATAAAAAATACCAAACTTGAAAAAAAATTAAACCAGAAATTAAGTTGTGTGCAATTAATGTTCTGAAATGTTATGCTGTACCATCATGTTATCCATCTGCTTCAAGCATGCCTGCATGCATATATATTACTTATGCAGTTACTATAATACTGGAGTTATGATGAGAAAGTGAAGCCAGAAAGGATAGGTTACGCACACAAAAAAATGTTATTTTTGTAGTTGAGCTGGGTGATGTAACTGTTGACTTACTAGTTGCCAACAGAGCTACAGTATGTTTTTTGACTGACTTGTGTGAGAATAGCAGCCACTTGTCCAAGGGTTGTGGTTTTGTTTTCCTTTTGTATTTCAAAGACAGCAGCCTTAATAAAGATTTGTGTGATGACTTTAGCTGAATTTTTCTTCGTTTAGTCAAAGACTTTATATTTCATAATCGTGCTGTTTATAGTATGCTAATTTGAGTTAATTTTACTGCACTAGATCATGCACTTATTTAGAAACGCATGTAACGGTCCAATTTTGAGTGGAAGGAGATGTTTCTTGGTTTATTCTTGTAGGCACGTATTGTCTGCTCTGACCTGCAATTCATGTAATAAATCATTTTTAACTCTGGCACAAGTGTCCTTTTGAGTTTAAGTATGCTTTTCGTTCATATTGTCTGCTATATTTTTTTTTCTGATATATGGCTCATTATCACATCATTCTGTGTGTGCAAGTATTTTTATAGCATCAGCTTCTGCAGCCATTTCTAGTTTCATAGCTGAATTTCCTATACTCATTTTTGAGTTTTGTATTCAAACTGTATGCATGAGCTTTAAAATACCATATTTTAATCACTCTTGCAACTTTTCAGTGAAATTTGAGTCTGTCTGAACCTGATTTATTCTCCAGTCTGAAAACAAATGGTCTGATCAAGTAATGGTTGAGAAAGTAGCAAAGAATTCCAGAGTTCTCTATAATTTCAGATATAGTTAGTTACCTATGGCATTACAGCAGTGAGGGCTTGACTCTGCAAAAATGATTTATACTAGTTCTTAAATATACAGGTAGTATTTCTGGCAGGCTGTGGGTGTAAAGGACTACAGGACTTTCTCTGAAAGAAGTAATTTTTTTTTCTCCAATTTGAACTGAAAAAAAAATGAGGAAGAACAGTATGGTTGATGACCTACTCCCTTCCAAAGCAAGATCAGCTACACCTAGGTAATTCCTGACAGATGTTTATTTCTTGAAGATGCTGAACTGTTGGAACTCCAAAGGTTGCTTAGCAAACTGGTTTAGTATTTCAGTAACCTTTCTTACTGTTAAAAAGTTTTTCAGCATCTTGATACATTTTAATTTCACTAATACTTTATCATCAAGACATTCCTCTTTAGAGCTACCTTTTCATATATTAAAAGATTGCTATCATCTTTATCTTCAGCCTCCTTTTCTTTAGCTTTAACAATCTCAGGTTGTTATATCTCAGATCTTTCCTTGTTGGTCAGACTCATGATAGTTCTCCTTTAGACTTTTTTCTGTTGGTTCACATCTTTTTAAGCTGCCCAAAACAGGACCGGAAGAGTCCATCTCAAGTTTTCCCAAAACTGATGCAAAGTAGAAGATTTATCTTTTGTATCCTGCAGGTAGTTTTCAGTTTTACATATCCAAGGATGTGTTTCTTGCAACAGGTTGATTCCTTCAGATTTATTTCCAGATTGGATCTCAAGATCCTTCCCTGAAAAACCTCTACACACCTAATTGCTCTGTATCTTGCATTTGTACAGATTTTCCTGCCTTTTAGGATTTTGCATTCTAACCGACCTTCCAACACACTGCAGGCCCAGTTATGTGTCTTCTTTAAATGCAGTAAGCACTCTCTCCATGACCCACATTATTATTAAAATTTTAAACAAGCCTGCTAAAAAAAAATAAATAAAAGAAACAAATTTTTAGCAATAGCTTAGTCATGATTACACTATACATACAGTTATCTAATCAGTTTTGCACCCACACTATATCAGTATCACTTAGACAAGCTTTCCCTTTTTGTCTTTTTTGTATGTTTAAGAATTTTCTGTGAGGAAAGAGCTACATAAATTACCTTGATTGCAACTCACCTCTCCACAAAGTCTGTTATCATTTTGTGGAGAGATTTAATTTTGTTGACATGATTTAGTCTTAAAGGATTGACTAATTCTTAACTAACTGATTTTGCCTGTTCCTTACCTCCTTTTCATATTTCCAGCTACATAAAAATCAAGTTGTTCATTTGTTCCCGAACTTTTCTGAGACTTAATAGCTGACCGACAGATTTGTTATTCCTAAGATCCTCATTTCCCTACTTTTTTAAAGACGAGTGTTGCATTTTCATTTTTTTCATTTTACTGATACTCATGTGTCCTTCACAGACTGCTTTTCTGATGGCAACATAGTTCTGAGATGGCTATACCAGTTCTCTAAATACCCTAGGAGGAAGTTGATCAGGCACATCTGTTCTGAAAACTAATTTACTTAAGTACTCTCTAACCTTTTCTGTCTGTATTTTGAATTGAAATCATTCCTTTGTTGTTTGTATTAATTATGCTAGTCATCTCCTCATTGTTGACCTTTTTAATTAAAACTAATGCAAAAAAACCATTAAATGCTTTGGCCTTCACAGTGTCATCTGTCAGTAACTTTTTTTCTCTATTGGATAGCAGAACACTACTTTGCTTTGTCCTCCTCTTAATCAGTTTGAATAGATTCAGTTTGATTAGTGCAGGATGTGGATATTTTAATTATGTTTTATCCTCCTGGTAGGTCAGTTTAAATTTCCACAGAAGGGATTTTTTTTTTTCATTGACCTTCCTGTGTTCATGTACATGCCAAAAGTCAAATTGCTGGTATTTCTGGGAAGTTTTATACAAGTAACTACACATTATTTAAAAAAAAAAAAAAATTCAAGGCAAAATCAGGAAAAGTCAAACTCCAGAGACTCGACAGTTTTGTTTGCTGAGTGACACATTCAGCCCCTCTTTATTCACACACAATGAAAGTGAACATTTCAGCAATTGGAAATCACTTTGGCATGAACAGTCAGTCAGAGGATTTGGTGGTGTGAACATTCCTCATTCTCTAGTCTGCTACTGAGGACCTTTTATATGCTGGAATGTTTTTTAGCCCATCTAGCAGTTTTCAGTCATAACTGTTCTGCCACAAGAGATGAGAGTATTGTGAAACATAATATTAACAGGAAAGTGTTAAAAAGAAACAAACAATAAAAGAAATAGCATCACAATCTTATCTCTTTCAGAATTAACTTGAACTGATTCTCCTTCACCTGTTTAAATTTCATGATTAATAAATATCATCACTTTAGATTTACCTCTGACATAGTTTTAAAAAATAAAATACTTAGCAGATATTCTCCCTGGTATCCGGTGATAGGATGTGTGGGAATGCTTCAAAGCTGCACCAGGGGAGGTTTAGACTTGACATTAGGAAGCATTTCTTTACTGAGAGGGTGGTCAAACACTGGACCAGGCTTCCTAGAGAGGTGGTCAGTGCCCAAGCCTGTCAGCTTTTAAGAGACAATGCTTTAGTAACAAGCTTTAACTTTTGGTCAGCCCTGAAGTAGTCAGGCAGTTGGACTGGATGATTGTTGCAGGTCTCTTCCAGCTGAACTATTCTACTTCTGTTCTGTTCTGTTCTGTTCTATTCTATTCTATTCTATTCTATTCTATTCTATTCTATTCTTCCCTCTTAGCATGTATGCTGGCCATGGTGAAGGGTCTTTCTACAATTGAATTAAAACAGGTCTTACTAAGCAATACATTATTGCAAATACGTTTCTCTTCCTCACATTGTCACTCAAGCAGCATGATCTCAGAATTATTTTTATGTTAAAAACTCTCTAGTAGAATTAAAAGTATATTAAAAAAAATGGGTTTGGTAATATCTGTGACAACACATTCTATAACACTTCAGTAGCGTCTGTCTGATGTTATAGAAATGACTGTCCCTTATGGCACAGTAACATCACTACAAGATGGCTGAAGATGGTTTAAAGCAGTTAAGTGGGGACACTTAGTGAGTCCTTCAAAAATTTCTCTATCACCTGAAGCAGAATGAGGTTTTACCATCATATGTGCAATTTTCAGGCTGCCTAGTAGCTGAAGAATGGGAAAGTTTGCAACCAAGAGAATATACTCCTGGATCCTTTTGTCTTCAGATGGGACAAGAGTGTTGAACATGATGATATGGACTCTGTAACTATTCATATTTACTATCAGTCACTGGAAGAGGAGCTTCCTGGCTAGACGACACTGAGATTTACAGGGCTGAAAATGTATTAAGTCTGCCCTGGGGAACTTAAACGAAGACTCCACAGCTAGAGGAAGAGATTTGTCTTTTGGTGTGTGTATAGGAGGGAAATGACTATGGAAGAATGTACTTAAGATTAAAGTTGAAACTTTCAACTTACAATATATGTTCTTCACGATGAATATATCAGGAGGCTTTTATTGGATATATAAGTAAAAGGACATAGAGCATCAGATACCCATGTAAAATAATCTGCTATCAGGTCATAGGAGATTTCAGGATGTTTTGTTGTAACTAGACAACTTGGAAGAAAAACTTGCCCTTTGTTATAATACAGGTTGTCAGTGATGCCAGGACTGCTAATGTACCATAAGCACTTACAGGCAATTTACTAAAGCTATGATAACTAAATTTCATGCCAAAGATGTCTAAATTATTTGTGAGATTTTAACAGCCTAAAATGTAGCTACAATATTTTCTAAGGAATGGAAAACATAAGATTGTATTTTACAGTGACAGTAAATTTACTCCAAGAGGAGAAAAAAAAAAAGATTCAGCAATATTTAGATAGCATAATGGTATTGCCACCAGGGTAGGTCTTTTTATTTTATTTTATTTTGTTGGTTGAATCTCATGAACTTCTTGCTGTTGCTTGGTTAGGTATGTCAGATGCTAACTTGCTGTAGGCAGCACAGTGAGTGAAGCAAGTGAAACGAGTGAAATGCTGTTAAAGCCTTGGGCACCTAACATCCATGCTGTTTGTTAGCATCATCAGACAGGTAATTCTGAGTGTAGATGATACTAACTTATCACAGCCCCACGTATCACAAGGATGAAATCAGTCTCCCCAAGCTAATCCTGAAAAAGCTGACAACATATGCTAGTATATATATGTTGTACCTTTCATCATTCTGTTCATCAAATACCATTTTGAATAGTTTACCATTACAGGCAAACAAAGCAAAAAAAACCCCAAACCAACCAACCCATAACAAAATAAACCCCAGTTATTTTCACTTTATGGCTTTGTATTTCAGAAAACGTACTGTGTTAATCCCTCCATTGTTGTCATATTTACAACATTCTTTCACCATCTCAGAGAAAATTTATAACCTTTCCACTAAATCTAAGATCTGAGTGGAGGCAGCAGTCTGATCAGCCTCATGATAACTGAAAACAATCTCCCCTACCTAAACAAGGTCTCAGATTTCATTGTTTATTTGGGGGCAGTGCGGCATGAGAAGACTTTTCACAAATCCTCCATTCTTCTTAAACCTTGTTTGTGTCTTTATTAGGCTGTCTCATTACCAAGTAAAACTCTTTTGTATTTATCTTTTAATTAAATTGCAGGTTTGTGCAAATGCTAGGTAAAGTGTAGCTAAGGCTGAAACTTACTGCAGATGTGCATTGGGGTCAGTGTAATTCCTGCAATAGAACTTGATGCTAAAATTACTTGACAATCAAAATAAAATCTAAGATTTTCAAAGGATAAGTAACTATCTATTACATACCACAGTACATGTGTAAATATCATTCTCTGACTCAGATACACATTGATTTTAATAATCAGTTTCCCTCCATTATAATATTATCTTTTCCTCTTTTATTGTATCTATTCAGTTTATCAAACTTAAGCTCTCAGTAACAATAACAACAACAACAACAACAATAATAATATCAATAATTTTGTATGCACAAATATATTGAGTGACCTCAAAACTAGATAAAATTCTGCAGTTTTCTGAGAAAGGAAATGGTTGAAGATAAGATTAAAAAAAAAAACCCAAAAAACCACAAACGTCCTATTAGGTTTTATGCAGTGATTTATTCTTGATAATGAAGCATCAAGGACAATTGTTATGGCCAGATTATTACAAAGAACATGAAATAAACCCCATCAGTTCTTTGGTCCCTTTTTGGTCAGATTAAAGAGATGTAGCAGGAGTCTGGAAATTAGGAGGAATTTATCTAGGCCATAGCATCAGGTCCACAACATTTGTTCAGTATTTTTGAAAAGGACTGAAATGATTGCACTCTACTCTCCCAGGTGCTGTTCACTTAACACCCACCCCACTGCAGTTATCTTACAACAGAACTTTTAAAACTTAACACATTTTGGTCCCTTTGCTTCTGGAGGCTTTTGCATTTCTTCAGTCTTGTTTTGATATTGTAACTTTCCAAGGTAATTCTGAGTAAGAAATAAAATAAACCAAACTGTATGTACAATATTGAACATGCTATGTGTGGAATTATCAGTGCATAGGTCATCATCTTAAGAAGATTTTATTGTCATGGGCTATAATTTAGTGAAGTAAACTTCAACAGTTTGAATGGTGAAGCATTAAGGCCTGCTACTCATATTGAGAAATCCGTCCTCTTATCGATTTTATTATTTTTCCTGGAGAAAAATAGTACTAAAAATGGATTCTAAAATAAATTGAATTTCAGTTTTTTTCTCTACTGCATAAAAGCATTCATTTTTAACTGTTAAAAAGCTGGTCGTCTTATCCATATTACAAAAACAGAACACTGTGCTGTTAAATTGCTCTTAAATCTCCGGCATAACTGTATTTTTACAGAGGTAAAAAGACAGCTAGCTGAATTGGAAATGAGAGAACATTTCTTTCTTTCTGTGTTGATACAGAGGACTCATTAAATCTCATATCAGGCTTGCAGGCACTGCAGAAGGACAGACATTTCAGAGATCTTCAACCTCTTAGGAACTTTGGAAATTAATGAGCCATCCCATAGTTATTATTTTGTGTTTTATCAAGGGTTTGCTCTGGGCTTTTATTTGATTTGGGGATTGTAGTATGATCTCCTATGTGTGACTTCTGGATGACATCAGCTCTAGAAATGCTGTGTTTTCAAGTAATGATGGTATACCAAAATCTTTTAATGCTATTTGAGTCTTTTATGATACTCCAAGTATCCCAACACCAATAAACATTTCAGACAAGAATCGATAGGGCTTCGTGGAGTTCTTCAGAGACCCAGGGACACTTTGGCCATAGTGAATTCTGTAGCACTAGGATCTGCCAGGTGTACTGGGACCTCAAAATATTCTGATATCTAGGCATAGCATAAATAATGCTTCATCTCCTCCAGAGACCCCAGGCTTTCTTTGGTCCCATGCTTGTCTCAGAAGCGCCCTGTTTGTGGAGTTTTGATGTCAGGATGAAGGGCAACCAGTTAGTATGCGGAGGAGGGCATAGCTGCACTTCCTCCCCCTTGTCCCTGGCAGCCTGGAGAGGCCAGTGGGGGAGCATTGCCTTGAGTCTAGAGAAGAAAATGGAGAACAGGAAGAAAGCAAAGAAAAGGGCACCAAAAAATGTATTATGATATTACTGAAGGGTCAGACCTGAATAATTTTTATGTTGCTTGGGGTCATTCGCTAATGCTACTTGCCTGTTTGTTTCTCCCCCTAAGACAATCAGAAATGCTTAAAAATAAAAAGCCCACACCCTCTAATGCTAAGAGCACCACTACAGTCATCGGTGTTACACCATTAGTGTAGCTTGATTTATCCAACCTGTTCAGGTAGACCTGTAAAGCACAGCAGTATCATCACCATTAGAAGCAATGATTTGCCTTGTCCATGTTATGTGTTTGAACTAGAGGGTCTATGTCAGAGGAAAATGAAGTTCATTCCCAGATTAAACCAGGTCCTTTAGACATAACACTTACAAGTCAGTAACAATCTTTCCATCTCCTTCTTTGAGCTTTTGATCAGAAACTCAGGGTCGATTTCTTTTTAGCTAGAAGCATCCTTTTGGAGGATTTCAAATGAAACTCAAAACTATTCCTCTTCACAGATTCTCTCTCCTACCCTGCAAAAGTCTGTCATTTATTCAGAGACTTGTATTCAAATTTCTCATCTTTTTGATTACTTAAATAAAACCAGAAAAACAAAACAATGTTTGTTTTTTTTTTTCTGAAAACATATTTATCTTTTGAGGTAAAATGAGTACTGGAGTTCATTATCTTTTCAACCTAAGTATGAAGTTAAAAAATGAGTGTCAATTGAGTGAACATTTTTTTTTTTTCTTTGTATGGGGGAGGGGGTTAAGGAGGTGAGGAACTAAAAAGATATTTATTTTATACCAATCAGGCCTTCTTGTGCTGACATGCAGTGTTTTTCCACTCCAGTTGACATGGTTAGATATCCTCTGACACCCTGGGGGATGTAAATCAGAGACTGAGAATTTTAGACTTTTCACTCTCTGGAGAAATGTACCCAGTATTTTAATGATTATTTATCTTTCCCAACTGTACATTTGCTTAGATGCATGCAGGTTTAAATACATATAAATATATAACCCCTCTCAAATCTTCAGAAGACAAAAAAACACTAGTCTGTATGGCTTGTTACCGTTTTCCTATACATTTTCCAGAGGTGTACTAGGAACAGCCTGCTGTACAGCTGTTCTGCTCCAGCTGAACAGGTTCGTAGGGAATGAAGAGCTTAGAGCAATTTGTAGGCAACGAAGCAAAAAGAAAAATCCACAAAGAATCAGCTGATGTTAGCAGCTTTTAAAGAGATTGAAAGAAAAGGGAAAGAATAGGGAGTCGAATGTAGAACAGCGAGAGAGAACATGATTTTGGAAGAAATCTGAATTACTATTTTTCAAAACCAAGGAGAAGCTACAGTGCTTACCTTACAAGCCATACTTTATCCTTTCATGCTTTTTACTGCTTGCTGAACAATATCTACGCTTAGAATATGCAGACATTAAGCCAACTCTTTACCCTCATTGTGCAAGTGGCTAGGAGCTTGAGAATGGCAGCCAAAGTTTTGTGTTACAGCTTTGTCACCGACACACACCTAGGCCTCAGTCAGGAAAGTGTTTAGGATGTGTTAAATTTTAAGCACATGGTTAAATCCCACCACTTGCAATAATACCTTTCTGGAATGAAACCTGCATGTTAAGCTCTGCAAACCAATCTTGCAGTGCCTGTTTTCCTATTTATAAGCTGGGGAAAATAATACCTAGTTTCTATGTGTATTTTGAAGCTTAATTCAGGGCGTTTATACACCACTCTAAGCAAAATTCTTAATGTGACACAATTGTGGTTTATTGCTATATTACATTACTGTTAATAGGAATTGTTATGTGTATGTGGTTCAAAGACAAACATCTGCATTTTCATGGCATTACACAGTATTGAGAATTTTAAAGGGAAGACTGTCAGTATTAATTGTCACTAAATCAATATCACAGAGTCAAGTTCAGCTCCTTAGCTCACATCAAACCACGTGGGGATTACTTCAAGAAAACCTTCAGCACTTTTTTTATTTTTGCTTTAGTTATTTTCTCTCAGATAAAGTGAGTGTGGGACATTAACAATCAAAACTATATACCAATATGCAGCTTACTTTCCAGGGGGGCCTATGAACTAAGGAAAGTGGGGATGAGGTGAGAAAACCTATGAACAAGGTGTAAGAACAGCTGTGAGAATCCTAGATATTTTTATTTAGATGTTTTCATACGGACATTGTTTAGAAAGGAAATAAATACTTCATGTTGTACAGATAATCTGATAAATCATTAAAGAACAAAAAAATAACTGAGAGAGAAAGAATGAAGAAAAACACTTTAAAATGTTGTGGCTGCTGCATTTTTTAAAACACACATCGGTGGTTTTGAATTCCCCATAAGAGTACATTTGATATTCCTGAGGTATGTAATAGTGCCATGGCGCAGAGGGACCCATTATTATATTTCATTGGTTCTTTTATTACCTGAGGGTGAGCACAGGCAATAGAGCAAGGTGTCAAACTTACTTTTAACCTTTGGTTTTAGAAGAAGCTGGATGAAGGGTTGAAGTGCATTTTAAGTTTTTATCCTTAGAATTGTCTCTCTCCTCTGATTGCAACTGGTGAACACGCGTGTTACCCGGTTTGCAGTGTCAGCCCCTCGTATTGCATTCCGCTTAGACCTGTTGTTTTCACCACAGGTCCCTTCGTGCTTTTTCCTCTGTTTTCTGTGACAAGCTATAGGTTGTGTCAGATAACTCCAACACGATTCCTGCTTAGGGGAAAGAAATTTTTTTAAAAAGAGAAATATTTCACTCTTGAGTGACGGTGAAAAAGCACAAGACTGGCATATTTTTTTTTGAAACACATACAGGTCATAGATCAGACAGAGGAGTGTGGCACCCATGCTTAGAAAGAGGAATAGACTGTTATTAAATACTGGAGGATAAAAAACTAGAGAAAATGGCAGAATATTCTTCTATTGAGAAATATGGGTGTATGTTAGTACTTGCAGTCCTGCTAAAGCTTGTTCCTAACGGAGCTTCAGATATAAACTGTTTGTGGAGGTCAGACAGAGGGTAAACCAGGCTAAATCATGCCTCTGCTTTAGAGAAGGCACATGGACTGTGTGCCAGGAAAGCAGGGAAACTATTTTTACTATAAAATTGGAATGGAATCACAACTATGTGTCTTCTCCCACTTCCCAGCCTGCATTCCCTGCCACACACAGTCTCCAGTCATCAAATAATATGAAAAGTAATGACGGAGGCTGATGGAGCAGGGACCAGAGTGCCGATACCCTTCCTTCCCTCTCTTCCCTGAGAAATTCGTGTTCCACAGTAAGATATTAATGTGAGGATGTTAGTGTCTCTTACCAAAAAAAAAAAAGAGAGAGAGAGAGAGAGAGAGAGAATAATGTGGAGAAACATTTTTTTTAGCAGCTTTAAAATTTAAGGAAGCAGCTCCAAAAGTCCATTATTATAAGCCAAGAAGACTTGCTCTGTGTTGGGTAAAAAACAATATAAGATCCTCCTATGACTTTGACGTTAGAAAGCACTGAAGATGCTCATAGCACTAAGCAAAGTGATAATAAATATTTTGCTACTGCTAACTGCTTAATTCAAATTCATATTCTAGTGTTCAGATTCATTATTTTGTTTTCCTCGTCTGACAAGTTGTTTTGGGGTGGTGAAGGATGGAAAGTGCTGAACTCTCTCCTCACTGAAGCTGATGTCATTAAGTGTCCTAGCCTTTACCCCGTACACATAATTCTGCCTGTAGTTTTGTTTGAGTAAAGCCAGCTCAGCAGCAAAGACAATTATTTTGAGGGAACTTTTACGTTACAGCTCTTTATTGTACTACTGAGGGTTCTCTGTGTTTAGTGACTCCATCTTGGGAATCCACCTCATTTCTTGGCTGCAATGACCTTTGTGTTTATAATGTTTCATCAGTTTCCAAGCAGTCAGTTGGAGGTGAATGCTGTAGTATTAATATATTCATCATCAATTCATGTGACCTGAACATAATTCCTTACCCCCCGCTTTTTGTAATGTGGTTTTTTTCCCTGCTTTTTCTGCTTTTCTTAATGTTTTTCAACCGTAGAGCTGAGAGTACTTTAAAAAGGAGTAAAGTATTGTTAGCCACAGTTTATGTATTGGGAAAGTGAGGTACAGAAAGGGAAATTACTCACCCCAAATTAAACTGAGAAAGCTAAGATGGGACTGGGGATAGAGACCACATGTCCTAAAACTCATTACCCTCTTCTGCTTCCAGAACACTGAGATTATGTTCCCATGCAGATAAAGAAAGAAGAAACACTCCTTAAATGTATGAGGAACCATTTAAAACACATCCCATTCCTTAATTTTGTCCCTTAGTAGGACACAGTATCCGTGCTTGTTTGTAAGGAAATCAACTGCAGGTTATTTAAAAAAGATAAAAAGAAATATGATATTTGTATGGATTTCTCAAAATATTAACACACTAAGTTTAAATTAAATTAATTCAAATTAAATAGTTATGTTCAAAATACCTCTACTGGAGAATAACCAGATTTTTGCTTTGTTTTTCATTTGGGTTTCCCTTTTTGCTACTTTAACAGGGTAAAGATGAACTGGAATAAGGCTTCTGCTATGCAGGAGTACTCGAGAATGTTCCTTGTGTATTGTCTAAATAGCATTTTACAGCATAAAAATTTCAAAAAGGGCATTTTAAAATCAGCTGCAAAAATATACACACCTCTTTTTGATGTGGCAGTGACTCTAAAACATTATTTTAAATAGCTAATCCTTTAAAAACAAAACCATTCCATTAAAAGAAAGCCAGTCAGTTTACTAGTGACATTTAAATGGATTAGTGCCATGTTGTCTCTGTGATATATTCTGGTAGTCAAAGTTTAACAAGAAAATACATACCAAAACACAATCCGTGTTTGAAACAGAATGAGTTCTTGGTAATAATTTACTGAAACTAAATTTAGTTCACTAAAAGCTTATTTATATGGAGACTTTCAGGAAAATTAATCTGTAAAAACGAATTTAAAGTGGATTAGTTAAACCTAATTAAGTCCCTGTATAGATGTTCATTCAGAATAAAAATTGCCTTGATTTGGTTTAACTTAACTCCCTTCCAAATGAATTACGACTACCAGAGATTTAATGTAGTTTAAATAATCTACTTTAAAAATTAAATGCAGAATAATTTTGATGCATGTCTCTGTGTAGACAAGGTCTCTGGGTGAAATCTGCCTGACCCTTTCCCAGATAGGTGTAGACATTAACTGAATTTCAAAGGTAGCCCAAAGGCTTGAAAAAGGTATTAAATCACTCTGAATTCAGAAACTGTCTTTTAGGAAAGGACAGGATGCAGACAAATAAGAGGTTTAACAGGACTGAACTTATGATAGGGGGGAAGAAATATCTTCTGATGGTACCTGTATCGAGTAATGGTGGGGACAGGCTTGACTTCAGGTTTCAGGCTAACTTTTGGTGAGGTGAACATGACAACCTCCCCTGAGAAGGAATAAATTGGACAGGGTCATCCTCTATAGGGTGATAGGAAGTTGGAACTTGGCTGGTAATTATCATAATTATCGGTCATCTGTTCAGAACATGATAGCTTCTTTATTCTGAGATTCCTGTTTGCATACATCCTGGTAGTAATCCTGAATTAACAATAAAGTATTTATATGGTTCTTTGACTGTGTGGTTTTTAGAAGACTGGCATTTCAAATTTTTTAGAGTATCACCACATACCACAGTTTCTGAGTGACGAATGACTTAAGCAGACATAAGAACAGATAGATTTCTAAAGAAAAGTAACACCCATTTCTGCCATAGCTGTGCTGTGCTTGAATGAACATGGAAGCTTGGAGGAACAGAGAGGCATGGTCAAAATGAATTTTGAAAAGTCTCCCATGAATGAGCTTCTTAGTGCTTAATAATGAAGTTCTTACGGGCAGGAGAGACTTACATTGCAAATGGTGACAGTAGCTTTTGTGCAGGTTGTTTCATTGACCCTTTTGGAGCATTGTAGGTAACTTCTTCCTGTCTTAAATTTTCTCTGACAGTTATGCAAGATGTTGCACAATTCCAATGCTTACCCTTTAGCTGTAGTGGACTGTATTTTTTTCATAAAGGACTTAGGAACCAGCATTATTTGAGGCTAAAGTATTTTGATCAGTGGTAGATTATCTCCTCTTACTTAAAGCAACGGAAAAAAGGATGCTTCTGTAAGACCTTACTTGATAAACTTCCCAGTACATTGAGGATGTTTTCAAAACCTCTGTAAATTAAAAATGTGGGGCGGGGGGGCAGGGGGAGGAACAAAGTTACTGAAACTTAAGAGAAAGACTGATAGTTCTGTGTATACAGTAAACACACAATGATTCCGGATATAGGTGATTTCATTTTCAAAACATCAGCAGTATTATTATTCTCTTCAATTGATTTTTACATGCCACTGTTTAAAAGCTGGGTTCATTTCTCTTTGCTTGCTTAAGTAACAAACATCAGTGGAGAGCAAACTTCCAATCACTATAACGAGAAGTGTCACAGAAATGCTCATTTCAACACTACTACTAACTTCACACACTGATTGTACTATTGAATTTTGAAAAAAGAGGAAGGAAAAACAAAATATGGAATAGTAATAGAAGCAAACAACAGAACAATTTTGAGAACTGAGAACTACCTGGTAATATCCTTCACATTTCACCTTTATGTGAAGTAAACCGCAGAACTGTAATGAAAGCCATTACTGGTGCATAAATGTACTTCTCCACACGTGTGGATCAACTCTGGAGCAACCGAAAAAAAATCTAACAGGGAAAATCAAAGTTGAACTGTACAACTGCAGAACTGCAAACATACACTTGACCCTTCCAGAAAAGGATCCTCTCTGCTGAGGGTCCCTGGCAATATAAACCAGCAAAATCTGCCCTGCGGAGGTACCTCCTCCCTCACCCCCAGGTGCAAGTCCCCATGCTCTGCTCTGTCTGATCTCTGTGAGCTGTTGCTGCTTGCCATACACACAGAAAACAAACCATACAAAACAAAGTAAGTAATTTTCTTCTGGCTGGGCGAGCTAAATATGCTTCCAGGGGGGTCAGATGAACACTGGTACCTGCAGGGGAGGATGAGTGGGAAAATGTGCCCTGAGTGAAGGGGGAAAGGGCAAAGGGCATTTTAAACCACTTTCAAGTACACCCGAACATTGAGTTCAGATACAAATATGAAGATGTTTGTTCTCTGTATAGGTACGTATATCTATTGTTCTTGTGTAATACCTGCAATACATCTGAAGTGTTATGTCTGTTTACTTCACATTCATAACTTTGGAGTTGAAAATGATTCTTACCTTGTTTTTTTGGTTTTGCTTTTTTTCTCTTTTTTTAGTCCAGCATCTGCGGTAAATATTGCTTTCTTAAATATTTTCTGAAACCTCTGAATTATTAAGCATAAATTGGATGTTTTAAGAGAAGAACATTGTTTATAAAAGTGCAGTTGTCAGTGATGGGGAGGTAAAAAGAAATAATCCTACCATGACAGTAGTCCCCCGGGAAGACCTTACCTTCCTGATACCATCCATGTTTCTTGTGGTTGAGAACACTTGTTAAGCTGAAAGGGGGGAAGAGAAGTGCATGACATTTAGACTTGTTGTAACATAAACCATTTCTTATCTCTTCCCTCAGTCCCTCTCCTCTGCCTCCCTTCTGTCTCCATTTACGACTTCACTATCCCTCCTGCCTCCTGGGACCATAACCTTAGTGTAATCTTTGTTCCTTTTGCTTCCCTCTGCATATCTAAGACAAACTGGGGTTTTTTTAAGTCTCAAAAAAAATTTCCACATTTCTCTCAATGTTTGTGCTGCCAGAAACCCTCTTCCTTCTTTTTTTCAGACTAAATCTTCTATCTCATCTCTCTGCCTCACAATTCCCATATCAGCCAGCCCATGGGGCTAAAATCCCACGTGACACTACCAGTTCTACCTGCTAGTTCTAGTGGGGGTTTTGTCATAAAGTGGGCACTGTCCCGTTGGGCTGTAGAACTGAACTCCTTTATTTCTTTTCTTTTTCTCACAAGACAACCTGAGAGATATTTAATTATGCCAGAATGCACTGTTTTTCCAACCTGAATTGGTTTTCAGTAAGCCTGGAAAGCATCTCTTTGCCATTATCAACCTCTCAAATATTCGCCAGCCATTTTACTCACACTTGTTAGCATATTTCATGATTTTCATGTTAATTAGACATTTGGCGGTGCTGGTTTTCATTTTTTAAATCCCCAAGTGAGCCAAAAGTTCTTTGTCAGGATTTTCCCAGAAGCATTGCTATCTTGGAAGAGCAGTCCAACTTGCACTTTAGCCTATTTAGATTTACAAAGTAAGCATCCCTGTGCCTAAATCCCACAGGGATCTGGTCTGGATAGGTGCTCTCTGCGGGGGAGCTTAACACGCGCAAACAGCAGTGAGTTTAGCTGCAAGTAGTCATGACCACAGCCACTTTCATTCAAAACACGTTTAGAATATAAAGCGGTGCTGTCTTTCTTTTGGAGCGTTTGCCCAGGAAGTGACAGACTTGGGAAGACCTGAATGATGCTAAGTTCCTTTATGGGTTTCACCCTAAATTCTGTTGCTTCACTTCTTCAGAAGAACAGGAACAACAATATTCCCATATTTTGCAGAGTGCTTTGAGATCTCCTGTTGCAGACAACTGTTTAAAAAGGTATACGGATTTTAAAAGAAGCTTTGAAGCGTCCACAGTTTTGAATTAATAGTTCTGCACTAATAGTTTTGAGGTTCAGATTAATGATGTTATAAATGGCACCACTTAGATATGCCTTGTATGTTCCTAACTATGCAATCACCAAGCAAATGCAGTAGTTAGATATCTTATGGCAATTCTATGTGGGAGAACAACTAAAAGTATGAAGTTAATGCAGCTAAATTAAGGACCATTAAGCCCCTGTATGAAAACTCTTATTGAGAAGTAGAGTGCTTAAGGGAGGATTAAACTACAGAAAATAAAGGCATTTTAATTCAGAATGAGAGCATCTACATAGAGTTTAATGTGATTTAATTTCTCTGCATTAACTTCATAGTTTTATTTGATTCATTTTAACCTTCCCAACTGCAGGCAGTCCCTAGTGATACTGCTTTTTCACAAAAGTGTATCTTTGGAAGCCTACTCTTTAAAATTTTATGTCCTTCTATCCCACTTCTTTCAAGCAACCCAAGAAAATTATTGTTTACAAAATAAATGTAAAGACGACTAGTAATATGCATTCTGTGGTCAACTGTTTATGGCAGCAGACGTGACCATCTGAGTGAGAAACTACCATATTAAATATATAAGCTAAAAGTAAATTCATATTTTACAAGTAAAGGTTAACAGCTTAAGGGAAATTAGAAAGTTCATGAATGCGGTATGCAAGAAATGCAGAAGCCGAGTGGGCAGTAACCGCAAGGCCAAGAAGAGGAGGAGCAAGAGGGCATCACCGTGACCACACAGTGATTGGCAGGACTGGAATGTGGCCTTGCTATAAAACTTAGGGCTCGAAATTAAACTGCATCACTTGGAGCATCCATACTGTGTATGCCGTGTTTCCCTGACCCGCAGACGGCAGGGTGTCTGCGTGATCCTTCGGGTAACCTTAAAGTTGATACAAGAACCAACAAATGAATGATGGACACAATGGAAAATCACTGAGCAGCAAAAGAATGAGCAAGATAGTAAAAGGCATGAAATACCTGCTCACTGAAACTGAATGGCTGAGTTCAAACCTGATGGTTATGGCTGAAGTGAAAAGCACAGATGTTTGTGTGTTTGGCACAGCCCATGGTAGAGGAGTACATGACGCTGTGCTATGCCAAAGGTGGGATGCATCTTATTACTCTGTGCTACTTGTTCCTAAAAGAGTATTCCTCTTCTTTATTTCTGTGGTGTCTCCTCAAGCTTTACTAACTTTGTACGGATTCAGCTTAGCTACTTACTTGTCATTATATTGCTCCTTAACCAGAAATATCAACTCTATGTGCAGAAATATATAAAACTGCTAGATAAACCATGCCACATCCTGTACTCTATAGTCAATAGAAATTTCTTCTCAGTCATTAACACAGGAATTATGCAACATTTTCAGCACTGATAAGGCTGCATCATGGACTTGAGCACTAATACTTATGTTCACTAGAATCATCACTGGTTTGAACTGAGATAATTAGATTTTGGTCCTATTTTTGGCACTTATGACATACTGACTTAAGTGGCTTCCAAATATTAGATTGGAAATGAACAGAACTGTGGCCATGTCCACTGGCAGAGTAGTTGGTTCCAGTTCCATTCTTCACTGATGTTCAGGTTATGCTGATTATAACACATAAGTAAATGCAAAAACAGCCGTAATGATGAGAGAATACAGTAATAAACAGACATCAATATCTCACATAGAAAGCAAGCAGGGTATTTTCTAATTCTAAGAGTTACCAAATCTGTGAAGGACAAAAGATGTGCTGGTTGTTATTGCTGGTTTTAGGTTTTAAAGGACCTTGCGAACATCACTTTAATGTATTGGAAAGCTATTGATTTTTGTAAATAATAGCCTATATAATTAATTAAGAAGATTAGAAAATTCATATCTTCTGTAGCTACTAGAGAGGTTTCTTATGCAGTATCGGTATAGTTGATGCTAAGCAGATTTTTTTATGTAACTTGGTAATTTTTATTTTTAAAATATTTAATTAGGTATTAACAGTAGACAGTAGGAGAGCAATTCAGATTAGGGTCACATAACTGAACTTCAGTGCAGATCTTCACAAAGCTGTCCTGCTACAAGGGGAAAAGCACAACAGTCTTCATAGATAGATGCCAAATCTCATGCATTTACTTTACCACGAGTTACAGTGGACTGCCGGTCCTGAGGCTAGTGCTTTTTCTTGTTCACTCGTGCATTTTGTTGTTAGAGTGTGTAGACTTGCATTCTCCATTTAGAGAAATCAATGCTTTGTTCCCTCCTCCCCTTTTTTCCCACTGCCGACCATTTTTCTTGTCAGTTTGTTTTCCCCATTGCTGGGTGAGCAACTTATGAGAAATAAACCACCGAGGCACATCAAACCTTATAAGAAAGCCAGGGCAGTAATTCAGCGACTGAGTTTTTTCAATCCATTCTCTTACAAGTGGCTTGTTTAAAAACAAACAACAGAAATAAAACCTTACTGTGTCTCATGTTGATATTTAACAAAACTATAGAAAGAGCTTTTGCCTTAATAATGCCAGTGACATGCATATGGTTTATCTTTCTAATTATTTATTTAGAGTGGACATGAAAATGTTTCCCACTAGACGTCGCTGACTGCATGAAACCCAGTTGTGTATTGCTTTTGTGAGACTTTTGTTATTATAGTATGATTAAAATAGTTCATTAATTATGCATCCTGCTATAAAACTGGATACAGCAGAGGAAATAAATACATATTAATAATACATTAGTTATTAATCTGTATACTTGTCATTTGAATGAGATGCAAACTACTACATCTTCAGTTCATGAAGACCACCACTCATCTGCTTTTTAAGTCCACTTACATCTCACTACCTTTGAAGGACAAGATTTTGTTAAAGGCCACCTTGGGCTAGAAATAAGTAGTCCCAAGATTAAGTAGCCAAAACAGCTATATTGCAAAGCTAAAATTTCACCTGACTGTGAGATAGGGTGGGAGTGTAATAAAGCAGATTTACCACTGGGCTAGACTGTGTGCAGTCAACTTTTAATCATTAAAAATGGTAGAGTTTATAGTCATTACAAGGGAGACACCTTCCTGAAACAATGAGTGATTCTGACTTTTTATTTGTGAGTTTCCTTGTAATGCTGGAAAGGAAACTTTTATACTGACGGGATGCCAGCTGCAGTTTTCTAAATTGATGAAAAACATAGTAAACATGGGTATTTAAAAACCAGTAGGTTTTGTAAAAAACATCATGTGATTGGATTGTGTTAACAGAAGATAGTAAGGTTGTGTGTGGATAGCTCACGTGAGGAAGTCATACCTATCTAGTAGTAACACAAGGGGTTGCTAAATCTTTGCACATCAAGCTGTCATTTAGTTAAAGCACAGAGCCAACAGATTAAGAAGTAACATTGCAGCCAATTAGCTACAGCAAACTTTTATTAAAAGAAACCATTCACTTTTCTTTTGGCTCAGGCTAGAATAAAAATTAGTTTATTTAATGTAAGAGCTGCTTGGCAAGATTTGCACTAGGAAATTAAATGTGCCTGGAACTGTTGATGCCAGTGAGGTCAACTGTCATGGAGTGACCCATGTTCATATTATTAAAATTTTCTAGTCTACAAAGGTGAGTGCAGGAGAATTGCCCGTGGAGAATACTGTTAAATCCTAAAGTTTGTCTAAAATACAGTTTGGGAGAGACCTAGTTGGCCGCAAATAAAACTATGCCAGGGAGTATTTGTGTAATTTAACAGGTGGTTGAGTTTCAGTCCCTTGGTACATTTGCTAGCACTGATTATTTTCCTGGTAGTTGTAGTGTTGTTGAGTGAATGCCCAAAAGACAGAGTTGTCCAAAGTTATATTTTCATTCAAGATTTTAGTTCCATCATTAAATGGCATATGTATATCTTCTGTATTGCTTAGAGTTTTTAGATATATTTTAATTAATGGGCCAATGAATATGAAGAGAAAGGTAGATACTTCTGCTGAGGCTGAGTTAAAAAAAGCCATGAAGTACTTACTTAAACTGTCAGCTACATTATGGTTATGTTTTTATGTTGTCTTAATATCGAACAATAACAAATAGAAATCTTCATCATGAGTGTGTGTTTTTAAAAGTTGTTTGATTAGCTTCATTTTAAAGTTGTGTCAGCCAAGACAGCTTAAAATAATTAATATTAATATTAGTAATAGTAATAGAAATACAACAGCAATAATAGTACTAGTAGTAGTAATAATAATAATAATAATAATAATAATAATAATAATAATAACAACAACAACAACGTTCTGACTTGGGATTTGTACCAATAGATCTAGAAGCACAGAAACAAGAATGTAAATATTATTTTATGGACTGTGAAAGTGAGACAGAGTCAACTGGAGTGTCATGACCAGAATCACCTTTTAGGTCATGGGCAGCACCAGGAATAGGATGTAGATCTCTTGAATCCCACACTAAAGCTCTGTTCACTGTTACAGCACCCACGGTTCGGCACATAGGTTTAAATTTTTCCCAGATAAATTCTGAAGAAGGTTCTGAGTCATGTAATATGGACAAGTCATCTTTAAGGGTAGTGATTCAAAACAATATGTGAATATTTATTAAGCTGAAATGGCTTTCTCTCTTCCTGTCTCTCCTTGCTTGTATTTTCATATCTTCTTAGTTTTCTCTGACAGAAGACAGAGATCACCCAGTCAAGAAAGCTGCCTGCGAAAAGGCAGATTCACCTATCCATAAACCCTTCTTGATAAATATTTTATACACATTTTTAAAAAAACTTCCAGTGGTGGAAAATAACTATCTTTTTATGTAATCTTTTCAGTCTGTCATTATTCTTATTCTTGGAAAGCTGTTTTGTTTTTTTTCTTAGTGTCTAACCTACATTTCCTTTGCTTTGACTCCATAGTGTCCTCTTCACAGCTGGCTCTCTGCTTTCTAAATCCATTGCCTTCCCTTTTATAGCAACTGTTGATATATTTAAAAATTGTTAATGATCTTAAGTATAGAAAAACTTGACTATCGAGTATGCCAAAGAGTGGATCTGTTCCTCCTTTCACCACTAACTGCAAACCTTTCCATAACTATCATTAGAACAATCAGGATACACCTTAGTGTTTTTCCTTGAAAATGTGGTTATCTTCTTCCCTTCTAAAAACACCCTGCTCACTGCAGTGTAGAGCCGTCTAGTAAGAGAGATGAAAACACATGAATACTGGTGAATACCAGCTCACAAACAAGGAGAAAGCAACCTGAAAAAAACAACACATTGATGTTGTAACCATTCGGCTGTTGTACTATTGAATTTCCTTAATTTTAAAACAATGTTGCACAATTATATATTCACTGTTTGCTTTGTTTTGTAAAAACCCTGGAGTGATTTCTGTGAGAGGAAATGAAATAATCTGGCTGGCTGCTGAATGCTTTGGCTGCTTTAGGGCACTTTGGTAGAAGTGGTTTTGCATTAGCTCTTTGGATTTTTTTCCCCCCTTCTTTATTCTCTTCCTTTCCTCTTTTTTGGAAGGGCAAGTCATAAATAATTATACTCCAAAAATATGATACAGTAGCATTTCTATAAGAAACATATCCTTCTGTTTGCTAACCTTATATAGCAAGAGTGCATTCATTCAATTAGTTTACAGGGATGCTTTGGCAGTGCTGTATTTTCATAAATGCATGCAAATCCTTCTGTTTAAAGCCCTAGGTTTTCTTAACTTCTCCAAACACGCTAATGGTGTTGTAGCTGACAGAACACAAAAAATCATACAATATCAGAGGAGTTATCCCTTAATTCTCACACTGCTGCATAGATGTTTTCCTTGTTTAAACTAACTCTTTACTTATGCTTGCTTTGGTAATGTATATATTGGTAATTAAAGCCCCTCCCAGTTTTTATGTAAGTTGTTGATTATGCTGCACTCATCCATCAATGTCGGTGAGCCATAGAGAAAAAAACCCTGACACTCCTAGGGGATTTATTGGTGGGGGAAAGGAAGTTGGTGCCATTTCCCTGGGGCTTTATAACACTCCTTTAGTTCCAGGAATCTGTAAATTTCCTTCAATTAGACCATTTCTCTGGAGCTATCACCAAGAACTGCTCTCTATATGTACAGGAATTTTAAGGTGTGGGGAAATGAGCAATGGAAAACAATGTGTGTCTCCAGCAAATTTGGAACCTCTCTCTAGTTCTAAATAGAAAATGTTCCATTTGTATCTCAAGACAGTGCAATTTTGATAAATCTTTTAAAAATCCACTTTGAGGGGAAGTTGTGTGGCATATCTTCAAAATTTGCTCAGATGACTATGCTGAAAGGAGCAGTCTGCAAAGTAAACTGAAGGGTCTCGATAGACTAAAAATTCCTTGTGAAGCTAGAGAAAGGTGAACTGGAGTGTGACAGGCTTCCTACCTTATGCCCTGGTCTGAACTGTATGATACTTATTTCGTAGTATAGACCAGCAACATAAGCTTCAGGTGTTAAAGGTTGGGTAGTGGTCATATATGGTATATACACTTAAAGAATACAGTTTCCTGAGGATTTGGGGTGGTTCTTGCCCTCCCTCCCTGGCCTTTGCAGCCAGTTGGCTTTCTTTCTCAATAACATCTGTGGCTTCTAGATTTTATGTGGCTGGTAAGGTCACAGATATTTTTGGCTGGGCATCAGCATTGCATGTACACACAAACATGCAGACACACTCACGCTCTCTCTCTCTCTCTCTCTGCCTAGCAACCACAGAAGAGATGTCCAGTCAGTCTAATGATAAAATAAAAATGCTATACAAGTGAAGCTACTGCTTTGTGGTTTCTTCATACTAATGGTTTGACAGTATGCCAAGGCATTACAGCTCGGGTCCAAGATATAAATGAAGTCTGGAGTGAAAAAGGAAGCAGGAAAAAAAAAAAAAGGCAAGGTAACACTGAAGTGAGCTGAATGTTGTTCTGAGAGGTGCTAGCAGCTGAGAAAGGAAACAACAGTGTAATATTCCGCTTTCATTTTCTGTTCTTGCTTGTTATCTTTCATGTTTGCTTGGAACCCCTTTTCATGAGTGAGGTATGCTCCGACAGAGGAAGCAATGATACATGAAGTATCACTGTGACAAAGCACAAAGTGATCGTTGCCCTCACTTATCCTCACTGCACTTTCACACCCTTAACGGTGTAGCTAATAAGACTTACACTTAGGATCTCACCTTTGTGCTTTCTGCGGTAGTGCTATACTTGAAGAGTGATGGTGCCTGCTAAAGCACTGCAAAATATTAGGTAATTCTCATAACATCACTCTAAACAGATGCATCTTATTATTTCCCATTGTGTAGAAAGGTTAAGTGACTTGTTTCACCTCAAACAAGAAGTCAGTGATTAGGATCAGGGAATTCATATACTTTTTTGGTGCTTAGTTTATTTGAAATAACATTATAACATTAACAAACATGAAAAATAACTGTGCATATTTGGCAATTGAGGCAAATTACCAGTCTGTGATAGCTAATTTTAGAATTATTTACATAAGCAATTCACTTATCTGTATAAAATTTTTAATTCTCTTTCTGCTTATATTGAAATTTCTTTTTCTGGTTCCTTCTCTTCGTTCCCTTTGGTCTATTTTTTTCCCCCCCTCAAAGTTCTTTCATCCCCTTAGCCAGGGTCTGCTCCTAAGTACTTTGCTTTGAACAAGAGACTGTCTTTTTGTAGCAGACTCCAGTGGGATTGTAAACAGAAAGTACCCATGACAACTGATTCATCCCCCACAGAGACGGCACATAGTACCTAGGAAATGTCTCCACTTACAAAGAGTGGTTCCTGTCCCCAGCCCAGGTTTGCAACACAAAGTGCCAGAACAGGTGCCAGGAGAATTCCTTTTGGCTTGAACTTTATGAATAAACTAATGTATGATGAGGAGTGCAGTCTCCATTGACGTTACTGCCTGCACTCTTGCTATTTAAAGAACAGAAGAGCAAGCTTCAGTCCACAGTGTGTGATCATTTCCCCCAATACCTGATTTAACAGGAGTGATTTCTACTTACACCGTGTCTTCCTTTTGAGAAGCTCACACTCTACAAACATAAATTAATTAAGCTTTATACTCCCTCTGTGTGACATAGGTAGACTCAGGAATAGAGTGGTTTAACATACTAGTGTGCCAGTTGGGAAATACCAGAAGTCTAGTTTTCTTGCTTTCCATGTACCCTGGGGCAGACTCAATGCAGGCCTTAAATGCAAGAACTGAAAAGGACCATGAGAAATGTGGTGTTGACAGTGCCACTAGGCTTACAGTTCGAGACAAGGAGCCCTGCTTGGAAGAGTTGGAGTGCATGTGGCAGTGAAGTGAGGGCTGATTCCTTGTGAAAAGGTGTATGCTAGAGCCTGCTGAGGTACATGGCTGTTCCAGTGGCCCTTGAAGAGACTGTCTGTCACAGTGGCCTGCATGGTTCTGCCTTGTTGCCTTCTCTCAACTCAAGCCAAGTAAATTAGAGATACATCTTCCTTATAATGATTTCACTAGTATCAAGGTGGTGGCTGTGTGCACGTATGGATTTCCTGGTCAGGCTGAGAGGATAAGAGCATTTCCATTTGGCATTACCTGCTCTGGCATATAGTCCTGAGGTACGTGACAGACATAAAAGCTCTGGCCAGTCAGACTGGTGATGTGTATAGCCCCTGGTTAGGTGACACAGAACAGCCAGTTGAGCTCAGGAATCCTATCTCACGGTTTTGTTACTATTAGAAGTTGTCTGATAAATACTATTAATTTTTTTTTCCTCTTTGAAGCCCTATTTTTTTATGTGCTTTACCTTTTGGTTTTGTTTTCCAGAGTAGCAGCTCTGCACAGTATAAATTATTGCTTCAAGCACTAGGACGCTGGTGCTAAGAAAGTGAAAAGCGAGACTGTAAATGGGTGTGAGAAATAAAGGGTTTCTGCATTTTAAGAGTAATGGCTAGAAGACAATTAAAGCCTAGCTTTTAAATCATAGGGCTAGGCCAATGTATATAGGGATTACAAATTGGAAATGTTGCATTATTTTTAAATGGGTGAATACCTGCTGTGGCAGCCATAAAAAGTGTTACTTCTCTAAAGCTGCATAACTTACTGCAGTGAATAAAAGGAATGAAATGTAGTCTACCTAAAGAGACTATATCTTGACACCATTAAGTATACATCCTAATCCCATGCTATCCATACACTTTGGTTTACAAACAAATGACTCAATTAATTTCTCTTAAAGCCTTCTGGGATGGAGAGTGGAGGACATGCACTGCTTGAGCAATGGTTGCTGAAGGCGTTTTGTTTACTTAAGTTTGGAGTAGGCATAATATCCCATCGTGGGGGTCCTTATGCCCTGGAAGTGCTTTCTCTTCCCCTTCTGGAAAGTGTTTGCATGGTCCTACAGTAACTCAGGCTGTTTACTAATCCCCAGGGAGAGGCTGTGGTGATGCTGCCACCCAAGAAGATACAAGCTCTTCCGGTCACTCAATAGCTAGGGAAACATGAGGTGCCCTCCACCTTCCTTTCACGCTTACCCAGTAACCCAGTACAAATATCTCTTTCCTCTAGAGTGTATGGGGGCATCAGAAGACTTTTTTTTTAAAATAAAAACTGGATAAAATCAAGTTATTTGATGGTTTAAGTTGTTAAAAGTAATGAGGGATTTAATTCCTGAGATCCATTGATCCACAGCTAGCTTTTCAGGGGCCTGGAAGCCACTAATTTCTGAGCCATAGAAATGGGTTCCAATCCTACCTTCTCTCACGTGTCCCAGGTGAAGCTGATCCTCTGCTTTCATGAGGTTTTTTAATGTGTCTAACTCTGACAAGCAGCAGAAATCTGTTTATTATCGTTTTCAAAAGCGTCTCCTCTACTGATGGCTGGTTTAATGTTCCGGCCAGTTGCATGTTAGTCAGTATGGCTCAGATTATGTATAAATTCTGTTTACAATTCAGGGTCTATCCAGAACTTCATGACAGACTTAAGGAGGAAAAAAAATGGAGTCATTCTACCATCAGAGTCAGTTTGCCCATCCAAGATTACCATGAAAGCCACTGGACTTGTCAGTTTGCTTTGTAGGGATTCTGCTACTAGCACGTACCAGCTTGTCCTAAATGGAGACCACCAGTCTAAATCACTGGCGAACTCCTTAAACAACACAACAGGAATCTTTCCAGAACCTTTGGCAAATTCTAGTCATGGTTTTACTAAAACTATTTCTTCACACTTCCAGAGCTTCTTGAGCAAGGGATTCCTTGTAATACCCACCAGATTGCTTTTTAGTTTATGGAAATTCACTGACATAGATTGTTGGTAGCTGAAAAAGAGAAAAAAAAAAAAAGGAATGTCTTTGAGTTAGATTTCCTCAAGTTACTTCTGAGTTACAGTTGCTACAGTCTGGACATCTCTGCTCAGTTTAGTCTCCTGTTTTGGTAGGCGATAGCGTTAGGAGGAGATGCTTACATTTGTCAGAAAGTAAATTTAGTGTTGTAACTGTGCCATGCTGAGGTGGACTGAAGCGGTGCAAAATGAGAAAGAAACCAGAAAAACAAGAGGTTATGATGTCAAATTTCCCCAACTGTTTTTGAATTAGAAGCAGGAATATGCTTTGCTTTAAAAATCACGATTCATTTCCACCGCCCTCGTTCCCACCCCAAACAAGACCATATTCATTCTGTTGAAGTATGGAAAACTGAAAATTAATTTGGAAATTGTAAGAGGAAATAAAAAGGGCTGAAAGATTAATAATAGAATGTCAATGTATACATGGAATCCAGGCTTGAACCTGAGGGCAGTGCTTTCAAGGAGTTGAATGACATCTGTGTGTAATTTAATAAATGACTGTTGTAACACAAGTGGAGAAGCTCTCAAACACATTGTTTTTGTGTTGATTGCTCCGTTCAATTACTGTAAACAAATAATGTAACGTTATAATAGTCACTGAAATAAATCTAGCCTAAAAGGGTTGGGAAAAGGTTGGAAATATCAAAACCACTTTTATCCATAATTCAATGATTTCATGCCAGACTCACCTAAAAATAAAAGGCCATCCTTGTATTAGTGTATCAGTAGCAAGGTTACCAATTTCAAGAGCTTAATGACAACTTTTAGCTGATGGTTAAAAGACATTATTTTTCCAACATAAATGTTCACAAGTTATTATACACACTGAAACACTTAGCAACAGGTAGAGGTTAAATATATTAATTGGTAGGCTTATATTTCTATTTACAGACACTCCTATGAAGAGCTGGATTTACAAAGAAAAGACATATGAACTAAACTGTAATTTAAAATTAAGCTGCTTTTTTTTTTTATTTCCCATTTGAAATAACCAGGTGGTTCTTTAGATAATAAACCAAGTTCCTCTGGAATGCCCAATTTCAAGACTTAACACAGTGCTTTAAAATATTTTTTCCTGTTCTGCTTTTCCCACACACACTACAGCTGCTTAACTGTATTTAAAAGGTTTTGTTTGCTCAGTAGATCTCCATGCACCTGAATTTTCATGCCCTTTCACCCTGGATTTTTCCTAAACCTCTTGCATAATTTGGTTACTTCATATCCCCAGGTTTTTCAGCAGCGGCGGCAGCCTTCCCTCCTTCCCACAAGCTCACCCTACCCAGAGCAATGCTCTAAGGCTGAGAGGACAGGATGCAGCTGCCTCTAAAAGCCTGTCAATGATGCTTCTTTTTAAGCCACTGAGAACTGCTAGCACAGCTGCACAGTGAGGTGGATTTACACTTTATACTTTTTTTTCCCCCCTATATGAGGAATTTCTCAAAAGCTGTATAGAATAATGAGTTAACTGCTGATGCATGAAGGCAAATGAAGACACTGCCTTACGCTTAACGGCATTCTATGGACAGACCTGCATTTTAGAGCCAGTTTTTCAGGCATTGTCTAGGTCAGATGCTGGGGCTATTCTTTACAGGGATGTGACAGTCCTAGAGTATGACTGTCCTAATTTCAGACGTGACAGTCCCAGAGTAGGAGCAAGTTTGACTTAGCATTAAACCTACAGCTTGTATCTTATTTCCTTCGAGCACATAATTGCTTCAATCTTGATGGCTCACACAGTACCAGTAGACTGCAGCAAAGCAGTTAATTTTGGGCCCTAATTTATGAGTTATGATGCATTTTAATATCAGTGCAGGACTTTTTTATACAAAGCAGTAGCTGGTGGCCTTACTGACCAGTATGCCCCCCTTTCCCAGCACTCCTCTTTTCCCTGCAGGCTCCATTAGTTACCAGCTTCATCCAGACTGAGAAAAGCAAAAGGCAAGGGAGCAAGCCTGGCAAGGCTGCAAGCTGATGTTTCTTTGCCTTCTTGCTTCCACTTTCCCTTTTTCTGTTTGTTAATATTATAGCTGTCATCCACATGGCAGCTGTGCCTGGCTGGAGGAGGGCAGCGAGGGCAGAGGAAGACCCAGGCAGTAACAGCAGTGAGAGTGGATGCCGCTGGATGTTTGTTGCTGTGGTTAAAAATGCCAAGCTGAAAAAGTATCCTAACATTGCAAATGAAAACAAGTCATCATGGCCTTTCTGTAATTTCCATCTAGGCTGGTTACAAAAGAATCAAACATACATTTGATGCGATAAAGAACCTCTGTCCAAATTACCATCAGGAAGAGTGGGTGTACAGTTCGATAATGACTGACCTAATGACTCAGGTATTACCTAACACAGATGTATGGGAAGAGGCTTGAGCTGCCCTGGCCCACATTCCTTCAAAACTGAAGCCAGATCTTCAAAACTGAATACTCACCTTGAAAAAAACAACAAATCATGGCATGTAATTGAGTTTTGCAAGGAATTGCAAGCAAAATATTTTATTAAATTCTCTTGATTCCACATTGTTACTGCAAGAGAATCTATTTGGATTTCTGTTTACAAATTTACATTTAATACATATATGTTTTTCCATATGCATCATGTTAAATTTTTCGTGATTTGTGTTCTTGAGCTGCTGTTTGTGACAGAGGAAGCCACCACCTTTAAATGGGATAACGATTTCATTAAAAATCTCCTATTGCAGAGATCAAACCCTTTGCCTTGTAAACAGGCTGGAGAAAACATTCTCAAAATGATAAAAAGGTCTTTGAAAATGTAATTCTAACAATCAGAAACAAATTAACTACCAGTTAACATGATTATGTGCATTAAAAAGTGAGTATAAAGTGTGAAACCAGCAGCTCCATATGATGTAAGTTCATAAAAAGAAGACATCAAAGAAACACACAACTATAAAATGTTAATAAAATATTTTGAAAATTAACTGAAGGTTGTACTGTAGGTGATTAGAATTCATTTGAAAATTCTTTAAAAGATATGTTCTGACTTGATTTTAATGAAAAAACTTGCTTTGGTGACTTTAATAAATTGGGATTAGTTGGTAAGAAAACATGAAATGTCAGATGCTCCAACATGATAGAAAATATCACCTTTCAAACACCCAGTGGAATTTCAGAGTAGCTACTAATCTGTTACTTTGCCAGTGCTGGGAAGTGATTGCTGTATTTCCAAATGTCATCGGAGTAGTTTGAGTCATGCCATACATGACATGACATATTCTTATGAGCTTTTCCAAACAACTGAGTTCCTCTGGCTTTGGCAATTCTCTAAGCCATAGTTTAAAAACCCCATTGAGCATTTTGGGCTAAAGGACTTCAGTCACTTAAATCACAGATTATGTGCATATGTTCATTACTTAGATGGGAATGAGATCCTGAAAACTCCTGATAGCTACCATTGTGTTGAAGTCCTCGTGTGCCAAAATATCTGATGATAAACCTCCAACACTGCTACATCAATGTATGCATACAGCTGTTCATGCACCGAAGCTTCTGGCTTGCTAAAAGCCCTGCCTTTTGCATGTGGTATTTTCAAAGTAGGTATTCTTCCTCCTGGGCCCCCTTCCTGTCAGCTTTCTCAGGACAAGGAGGCAGACTAAGCCTCTAATCACCTGACCAGAAAGCCTGTCACTAGACCCCCTGTTCAGGACATGGCATGCGTGCTTGCATGGGGAGGGAGAAGCAGCAAGGACAGATGACATTCCCCGTTCCTTAGTTTTGCTTAAGAATTAAAGACATGGCATGACTCCTACTCCTTTTGGAGCACTTGACTCCAGGAGGGGGAGGGAGTGTGCTAGCAGACACTGCAACCTGAAGTTAGGAGACATACTATCTGAGAGGTGGGATTTACACATCCCCTTCTCTTCTCCCTTCCTTCTGATTACTTTCTGCATCTCCTTGTTCAGGCTGCTGGCTTTTGCAAAGCTATTCTCAAGCACTTAGAGTGAAAGGAGAATGTGGCAATGTAACATAGACCTACCCAATCCTGCAACTGGGTGCCAGACAGATATGTCACCACTGAGTATTGAAAAGGCTTAGTCCTTTCTTTTATCCTGAACTAATTAGTACTATGATTAGAAGAGTGGCTGCAGGCCATGACTCTCACTGCTGTTACCAGTGGTAGAGTTAGACCAATATAACAAGAGAAAGTATATCCTTCACCATTAAGCCTCCTGTGAAAAAGGCAGCTCTCACTGGCATGTGATTAAGAAAACAGTGTCCCTTTTCATGGAACAGCATTGTGTGTTGTTCTGGCAATGTTAGATCAGATAGTGAACCTGCTGAGAAAGCACTGAATGGGATTTGCTGAGGCAGCTGCCTTATACAACTACACAGGTATAAGGGAAATGGTTAAACCTTTCAAGTTTGGTACACAGGATTCCAAGAAGCAGACAGCAATAGGAAAAATGCTCAAGTTTCATATACAGCGATATTAATTTTGGATTATTCTTTTTATTAATAAATCAGGTGCTCAATAGGGTGAAAGTTTGTCTTCTTTCAAGGAGTTGGCATGTACTTTTGTTTGGAAAAGATTAGAAATGCAATTTCATAGAGGAAATGTAATCTCATCTTAAATATTTACAGAATGCTAATTTATGCTTATACATTGGCAGAAAAACAATAGCATTAATTAGCCTGAATTATTTTCTAACAGAAACAGGTTCTCTCCCTTTGGCTAGGACTATATTAGTAAAGAAAATATTCAGGCCCATTCTTTGGCCCTCAGATAATGCAACACAATTTGCATCCATATGGCTAAATTTTCCCCTGTTCTTCAACCCTCACCCAAAAGAGGATGATGGCCCGCTTTGTACTGCGAGGTGGAAATTGCTACTGGTTCCTTCTATTTCACATGCAATACTTAGGCACTACCTGGGAGATGATATCTGGCATGACTGAAGAAGTCGATATTGATAATTGTGTGCCAGTGCCCATGTGTTTTATATTATAACTAGAGAGAGAGCCTTTGGCAGATGCCGTAGTAGCACATAGGGCTAATACTGAAGGAAGAGGGACGTACTTGTTCTGAACATGGAACTTTATTCACTGATTGCCTACATAGATGTTAGACAAAACACAGCATTGTACCATAGTTTTAACTAAAAAGACTTTCCAAGCATTGAGATGGATTACGTTGGAGGCTGTGAATTGCCTGTTGCTGCAAGTTTTTAAGTATAGGTTGGGCAGATATCTTCTAGACATACTTAATCCTGCTTCACATTAGGGAGATGGACAAGCTGATGTCCTGAGGTTCTATCAGCAGTAGCTTTCTATAATGCTGTGATGTTAGGATGCTGCTTTGCTGGCAGTTATGGCATGTATGGAAAAAAAAATCTGCAAGTGTCTCTTGTACTGAGTAAATGGTTCCTGGGGGTTTTATGCTCACTGACATGGACTTCCAAAATAGTGATTTTTCTTTTTTTTTTAGAAATACTGATGTTACAAGAGATTCCTTCGGGTATTTTGATACTGAGACTTGCTCCATATCTAGAAAATGATCTATAGTCATGGGTGCAGATTAATTTTTAAAAAGCAAAAAAGAAATTTAGAAATACTTGTGCACATTTTTCTTTGATGGCTTAAGACTGCCCAAAGGAATATTTCCTATCCACATAAAATCCTTAGAAAGATAAAATGGTTGACAGATCCTTTACAAGAAAAAGCCTTATAAACATTTGAGTTCATACGTATTCAACATAACTGTTTCTGATCCATAAATTGAAATCTTTTCATGTTAATCTCTTATCTCCTCTTCCTGCTTCCCACCCTTCACACACACACATAGGCTTTCACATAGGATTGTCTCAGGATACACAATGCTAAGAATTAAAACATTGTTGCTCTGTCAAATTATCAGTGGTTTGGGATACAACTAATAAGTTACACTTTTTGGTTAACCATCATGGTTTACGTTTTCCTGTTTTACAGAAAGACTGCTTAAAAACTTAGTTGTAGATTCAGCGAAAAAATAGGTCCTTGGAATCCTACGCAACAAAATCTTATCCAAAATCAGCATTAAAAATGAACTTTCGTTTTTGTGTTAAACATCTGACACATTCTACTGCCGTTTTTCTTTTGTGAACATAAAAAGTTAGAAGCTTCTCAGATGGTGTTTAGTGGTTATAATACATTTGTCTGAGCAGATGTGCTTGTAAAATTACCAAACCATTCGAAGTTATAAACATAGTTCAAATAAAGCTTGTTTCATCTGTGTGAAGGAGACTGATTCCTTCCTCTCCAGACTCCCTAGAATACAAACATTATTACTGCAGTTTAATGGATGCCACTGTTGTATGTGGATTGTGGCTGCTGGTTCTCCCTGCTTTTTTTGCTCCTTGGTATGTTTATTTATAGAGGAGTTATGAGGCTGTGATTGAAGTTGGAAAAGACGGTCCCCTTGGGCTTGAAAAGTGACTGACCCCAATCAGCAGGGCTTGTTGTCAGTGATGCTGGAATCTCTTCATGAGTGAGTGGAAAGTAGTTTCCTGTCATGTTTAGTTAGGATTGGGGTTTTTTCTTTTCTTTTTTTTTTTTTTTTCTCCAACATAGACAATCTTTGTTTTTATGTACAGTGTGATTCCTGTGCTGACTTAAAGATACAAAGAAGAAAGCCTGTGTTTGAAATAGATAAACTATTACAGCTAAATTTTGGTTCAATGGAGTTGTCAGGTAAGAGCTTTCTATGCATCAAGAGAGAGATTTCTCCAACAGCGAGTCCTGTCAGGGACCCTTAAAAAGCACAGACTTATGATTGCCTTTCCCATCACAGTCCAGTTTCCTTTATCTTCTGCCTCTGCAGTTTGAAACTAACCTTGATTGTGCCTTTGCACAATATGCTGTGCAGGTGATATGTCAGGCTACACAGGTAGAGAGTAGAGATGTGTCTGATGATGCTGTGGTTGGGTGAAGGACTAAAGAACATGCCTTTGAAGAAGGACATTTTCTTCATTCTCCAGTGAAGCAGCTGAAGGGGGAAAAAACCCCTCAAATGAAAAACCCCTTTGGTTTTCCACACTGGACAATTAATAAATGTGAGTTTAGCCTTGTGGGTTTATTTATTTATTTATCTATTTATTGAATAAGTTTACAAAAAAATGTACTTTAGTTGAAGGGATTGGATCCATGTTGACAAGACATTATTACCCCTTTCTGAGAGTGACTTCTAATTTCCTTTTGACATTCTTTCTGTAAAAAATCCATTTTCCTTTGCAATATTTTTCTTAGTATGATGACCTGGCATTGACCCTTTACATTTGGCAGAACCAAGCAGATACAGTTCTCAAGTAGCCATTTTATTTCTGGATGTTGCTGGCTATTGTTCCTTTTGTTGTTCCAGTGGTGAATGACTTTAACTCCTGTCATTTTCCCCCTCTAACTTCTGCTTTAGGAGGGGAAAAAAAAAATAAAAGAGAGAAGGAAATTACTGAAGGAGAATGACATTTTTCACACTTACTTTTGATGGTCAGAGAATTTATTAAAGTGGTGTTCTTGACAGGATGGTTTCAATTGCAATTCAAGCCTGCCGTCAGATCTGAGTCAAAGCCTGGATCTGACTAGGACAGAGGGGGGTTTTGCCTAAAACCACGCATTTCCAACTACACTGGCTACAAACAGTTTCCTGGTTTTGAAGATTGTTCTCAGGCTTGGTTATTAGATTAAAGTACTCCGAGACAAATAGTGCTCTGTCATAGAAGTGCCAAGTGTTATTACTTATTAGTAAAAGTATTTAATTAGATACCACCTTGCTGGTAGTGATCATCTGCAAATCCAAGGGGCAAGCCCTGAGACGGTAGGTATCTAAGTGATTTGAAGCTTTTTTTTTTCAGGATTTTGGCCCATTGTCACCAGGAACTGTGCTGTCTTGTGAAAAAAACCAACATGCTATAATATGTCAGAGGATTGCTTTTGTTTCCTACACATCTCAAAGCAACTGCTTTGCTCTCCCTTTGTTTGCTACCTTTTGACATGCTTACAGAAAGGAATGATTGAATATCTGATTAACATCACGTAAGAAGCATTTTTGCCCAGTTTTCTGACGAGATGCAGAACCAGTCCAAATCCCTTGAGTCTTATGCGGGAGGTAATCCCACGATCCAATGTCAGCATAATCCCCCCAAGACAGCTTAAATATTTGTAGTTCTTTCTTAAATCAAGAAATCCCTTGAGGTTTATACCAATCCCAATTTAAAAAATGACTTGACCTGAAAACCCTGGAGGAATGTTTGAATGAGGTTGTCTTGCCTCTGGCTTCTTGGCCAGCTTGCTCTAATAAGATATGAATAAGATATACAAGGTCATAATTTATAATATGATATGAAAATTATGCATCCAGTGAAAGGCTAGGGGGAAAAATAAGGCATGGCAATGGTGGTAGAGACAGCATTTATTGTGATTACTAGAAGGGGGCCTTAGTGGGCTGGGATTATTGTACTTTAAGTGAAATTGATTTTGTTCATGATTTGATTTTAATCTAGTTTAGATGAATCAAATTCTACAAGGAGCAGATATTTAATTTAGTACATTAGGATGAAAAGGACATCAGTTCAGAGAAGTTTAATGCACATGATGTGATAAAAGCAGTATCTGATTATGAGAGGGGTTTTTATAGTAATTCCTTGTTATTTCATTACTTCTTGGATATTTTTTTCTCTCCACATAATATTTTTATTAAATCCAGCCAAGTTTCTAGTCTCCTTAATGATATTTAGGCTGATTGCCTGAGCAAAAATAATAATAATACTAAAAACTAGAGGAGGACAGGGAGGAAAACAGAATTCTAGACTTATCACACTGATTTTGTGCTAGAGATCTACCACTGGAACAAACAGAAGATCCTCGCTTGCCTCTGGGGCACTTGCTGCAGGCGAGCTCCTTTGCAGAACGAGTCATAGCTGTCTTGTTACAGACTGCAGTTGTAAACAGAGAGTCTGTAGAAACCAATCTCCTGCAATTTTCCAGTCTACTGTTTTCTAATCTAGGGGAGCTGGAACGCTTTGCAATTTGGAGGAAGTTGGTTGCTGTTGAAGAGAGGTCTCCTACACTTTAGCAGTCAGGACCAGATGGATCTGTTTTCTTAGGTTAACACCAGAGTTGGGAAAGCCACCCATGCTGAGAATGCAGACAAAGTTCAACCGATATATATAAATATATATATATATATACAGGTTTCTTTTTCTTACAGAATAATTTATGTGAATATATTCCTATTTCTTTCTTGCTTCCCTGACATCCGATTACTAGTGGCTCCTTGTTGGAAGAAGGAAATACTGTTGATTCACTGGCTTCCTTGCACCTTTTTAGCACTGTTCTTTGGAATGTTATAGATAAATCAGAGAACTAGTTTCCTCACTGAGGAATATTTTCTGTGTGGATGTTTAATGAACAAACCTTTTATATGCTTAAGGAAAAGATTTGTTGTGATGGAAGGGACTTGCTATTACCATCTACATTCACAAGGATTGGCATGGGTCACGGTGATCTGCATGGCAAAATAATAAAAAGGAATAATGAAGGAGAATTCTTACATCACAGATGCAGGGCAGGAGTTGACAGAAAAGCATTTTAATACATCAGTCTGGGAATGCCTGATTATATGTCACCTTGCTGTGCTTGCTCCTGTTGAAACAAATTACGAGTGCTTTTGCCTTCTTTGTAAAAAAATATAATTAAGATTTTTCATTTGCTGAAATTCTTTTCAGCAAAAGGCAAA
>NW_009259036.1:770262-788616 GCF_000687185.1 Egretta garzetta | reverse complement strand
TGGGGTGGGGGGGGAAGCAGCTGTATAGGTCTGACAGCTTGTATCCAGAGGATGGGACCTTCCCTTTCAACGCTTAAGTCTAATCATGTGTATCAGGCAAAACTACATCCCCCTCCAACTCCCCCTTCCATATAACAAGTTGTTCCAATTTAAAACCAATTTAGTTAAACTGGGACACTGGTGGATAATTGTCAGATGCCTCCTATTTTGAAGCAGAATTCACTCTAGAGAGATCTCTGGAGACAGGTTTACATTGACGTAAATGAAATTAAGATTTTAAAAGCAAGAGAATGCACTGGGTTTCCCCCTTATTATACTGTTTTAAAGCTAGTACCTATCACCTATTGCCCTGGTCCAAGAGCTGTGGTCATTGTGGTTCCCCATCAGAGGCTGAGAGCCACCATAGGAGCCATTTGAAGCACACATTGAAAATGCGGTCTGGCATGACAGACATTGTTTCCCTCTCTGGTTTGGAGGCTTGGATCCTTTTCGGAATATCCAACAAATAATGCTCCCCAAGAGCTTGATGAATCAGCAAAAGTAGATGTTTTATATTTCAGTGTCTTATATAGACACTGTGCCAATGAGTAGATGTATTCTATCTTTCTGTCTTTAAACACATTGTGTTGTAGGCAACAACTGCAATTTTAGCTTGGTTTAAAGTATAATGCTTTTATCCATCTACATTGTTTTCTTTTCTGTCATTGACTAATTGGCATTGGCAAATAAGGCTATATTGTCCTGGATCACATGAAGTTCACGTGAAGTTTGAACGAAGAACTGTTAGACATGGTAAGGGATAGGGCATTGAGTTTGGTCCGTGCCTTATCAATAATCTTGGATTTTTACCACCCGCAATAACTATAGTTTCACTCTATCTCTTGTTTTTTCCTTGAGATGCTGGGAATAATGAGAAATTTTTTGTCATTGCTGACTATAAGTCCTGTACTGAGATTGCATCAGTTCATTTAGCAAGAGCTTTTCAGGGACCTACTGGCAGGAATTGATTTCCTGATTTTGGTCCTTCCATTTTGTAGATTCAACCCAAAAAGCAGTCTTCAGTGAAAGAGATTCTACTCTATCTTTTTAAAAAAAATACCAGAACAAGTTATACTAGGGATTTTCTTTATATGCAAATGTATTTTAAATTTGCTGAATGCTTTATAACATTTTATTTCACATTGCAATACCAACTAGTATGTCTTTAGGATGAAAAGGGTAGAAGGGAGCAAAGTAAACACGCAAATCTGGACATTGTGTTGATGAGATAAACTAATCTGGTGCAATTAAAAGATTGAGTATATGCTTATTTTTATTGTAGTGTATTTCCTAGCTCTTACTAGGCTTTATACTGCCTGAAACCGTGAAAGGCTATATTCAATGTCACAGATGTGTGCGGGAGAATGCAAACGGGTTGACATGTACTTGTCAGTGTCAGCTGAGAAAAGAGCTGGCATGAATTGTTCAGTGCAACAATAAAGGAGGTGGTGTCTCCGGGACAATAGCATTAGCTGGTGGAACAGATGGACTGCTAGCTTGGGAGGTCTAACTAATCCTCTATCAGAACAATGAACAAGAGTTTACGCTTTACTTGGCTCAACTCCACTAACGTGAAACAGAAATGTGGATGTATCAGGAATCCTGAGTTAGGGCCATCAAGTGCAATAATTTTGCCTGTAAAGACTGTTCGAAATGTTCCAGAACTGAGTGAGTGTATCAGCACAGACAGGGATTCATTACTGTTCAGCAAATCCAGAAAATTTACCCATATGAGCAAACTCTTGTAGGTGAAGTGGTAACATCACTTCTTGAATAAAGAACCTTTCACTACGAGACTGTCCTCAGTTCCTTATAACTTTGCCAGAATTAAGTTATCTGACATTTTTCTTTGCCAAGATCTGCCTAGGCTCAGATTTTTGAAACTGTATAGAGAACTATGAAATAAAGGCAAAATATATTATTAAAATAAAAATTAAAAACCCCACAAACAATGCTTTTGTTCCTGTTTACTAGAGGAAATTTAGTCCCTCTGTGCTTTGGAAAATGAACCTGGAATTAGTAAGAACTTATCTTTTGCTCTTTCTTTGGGAAAAATACCCACATTTAGTCCACTCATAAGCACTGAAAAATACCTCAGTTTGCCCTGGCTCAGTAGCAACATTAGGATTTGGCAGCTAAAGTCTGTGATTTGGGTCTGAATTGAGCTTGCTTTATCTCTCAGAAATCACTGGTGTGACCTGACTGCACATGAACCATCCCTAAATAGCTATACCCATGTATATCAGGATGTGCAGCTCTTTTCTTCCAATATGGTCTTCGCAGAGGGCTCTTGGTTTCCCCAGGGAGATTCTCTTCTGCGTTCTCAGTATTTCTCCACTTGATGTCCAAACAGAACTGAGAATTGTAGTCTGGCTTGGTTGCAGTGAGGTGAGGAAAAGGTGTGGAGTATGAAATGGGGGAGTTGGAGGGAAGACACAACTCGGTCAGCAGGAGGAAGAGGTGGCAGGAGCCACCTGAGAGGCATAGGGTGGCCCCTGAGTGGTGCTAACTGCAACTAGGCAGGAATGAGAAATCTGGGGATAAGAGCAAAGGTGATGAATGGTATTGACAAGGTAAACAGGGCTTATGGATCTGGGAGAGCAATAGCGGAGCCTGGACGGGAGCGGTCACTGAGGAAAATGTAGGTAGACAAGTCAATGAGTAGCTCTGAGTTGGAAAAGAGCTATGAAATGAAGTTCAGAGTTAGAAAATATTCGTGAAAGCTAATTGGAAAGCTAGAAGCTTGCTTCTGTAGGATCGCTGTGACATCGATGGTGAGAAAGCCAGATCAGCTGCCTATGCCAGATATGCTAAGTCTCCCTCTTCATTGACTGGAAAGGGAATTTAGCAAAGAGAACTTTTTTATGCCTGAAGCGAGCCTAGTGACAAGTGACTTAAAGGAAGCTTTCATTTCAGTGAAGGCTTGCTCTCTGCATGTTTATTATTATCTGTGTGACAGCCTGTGATGCATCGACTGACGTGCAGAATGCCTTGTGTTTGCCCCGGCAGCCAAGGCCGGTGGGGTATCTGCCGAGAGCCTGTGGGAGGCTGCGCAGTGCCAACCACTGGAATAAGCAAGACCCTGGAGCTCTGAAGTTTATTTCACACCTCTCTGTCTTTGATTTCAGCAGATGCACAGCAGCTTTCCTTTGTGAAATATGCCCAGCAATGCTACTGCAGACTGCACCGTGATGTCGTGTTGATAAATCTGTCAATATTTAGAAAGAACTAAAAAGCTATAGTGGGACAATCAAGAACCCTTGAGGAGGTTAATATTTTGGTATCAAGTCATGATTTGAACAGTGTGCTGGAAAGGGTGTATGGTGTATTCACTGAATAGCAAGGATGAAGTAAGCGCAGAATAGCTGCTATTTAACAAGCATCACCTGATCTGTGCACTCAGTGAGAAGAAATAGCAGATTTCATTTATAACCTTTTTGTACTGAGAGTGGAAAATAAAACAGAGCAGTTGTTATTCTGGCATTCCCTAATTTCTGTTTACCTGATTTTGTGGTGTCAACAGTCTGCTGTATTATTTCAGCAGTGCAGCTTTCACTACTGTTCTGGCTAGGCCTACCTACTCGTCTTCCTTACTTCAGAAGGCTTTCTTAAAAAAAAAAAACAAAACCAAAAAACAAACCCTACCACAAAAATCCATGCTTGCTGGGAAGGGGTTAAATAACACAAGACTTTTTTCTGCCTACTTTGCTAATCTGGACACCGTGTTAGATTCACAATTGCCTATGAGGTTATCTACCCTGTTAAAGCTCAGAAGAATTTTCAATGACGCTCATTTGTAGTAATACCTGTTGGGGGAAAGAAAGAGCTTGTGCAATTACAACTTCTCTTATAGCCATTGCTTATCTGAGTCTGCCTCCGAGTCAGGAAGCCTTTTCTGGCTTGAGCAGTGCAGTGAAGAATGACTCCGCTGCCAACAGAATGGAAACTCGAAACGAGATTGAGTTTAAATCCACAGCTGGGACTTGAACACTTGGCACCAGGGATCATAAGGTCATTGCAGTAAGACAGGGAACATTCATGTGTAGTATGTAAGAAACACATTGACTTGCCTGTCCTCACTGCAGATTTTCACTATCTGGTATATGTGTACTGTACAATAGGTGCCCATCTTTTCAACCTTCCAAAAAAAACCCCAAACAAGTCTGTATGAATTTTCTCTTTTTTTTGGTTGGAAAATAATATTTACCTGCAGTAAATATTTATTTATTAGAGTTGTCACTTCCAACACAGCGGAAAATGGATTTTCATATCCTTTTTGACAAATAAAAGATACGAAAAGTCTTATGAAATATGATTACATTGCTCAGGATATCAAAACTCACATAACTGAAGGCAACTGTTCTTTCTTTTTTTAAAAAAATACCAACATTGTTTGGGATTTGTGTATGTCTTTTAATGCCTTGCACATTCAAGATTATATGGCCTCTAAAGTTATTAATAATATTAAATTCAGAAAAAAAAAACCAAACCAAAAGAACAAGGACTGTTTGCAAAGGTAAAGCTATAGTAATAGATAGCTACATTCTTATAGACTTTCTTATTTCTGTTTATTCCAGGTTAGGTGTATTACCTTGCATGATTCTTGAAAAATTCAAATGACCAAAAGAGAAAGTGCTTCTTTTTAAAGAGCCAGTGTGACCTCTGAAACTAGAGGTGCATATTAATCTTGCAGCCAATAATCCTGCCTGAAAAATACATAAAATGCATTTTAATAGAATCAGAGGTAGTAATTTCTTGCTGTGAAGGAAAGGTGAAAGCTTTACTGAGGCAAAAAGCAGAAACCAGTTTGGCTTCAAGGACTTAAGGTAAAACTTGGTACTGTACAGGGAAACAGGCACAGGAACAGATTTGGGAATCTGCAGAGGAGTGTGTTTGCAGGGATGGAGTTTATGGTAAGAATTTATTAATGAGAAAAACCATTTAGTTGACATTATTTATAAGCTCTTTGTAACTTTTGTAATTACTAATGCACTAATCTTCTAGCCATTGAACATGATTTGTCTGTCTTCTGATAAATGTGACAAATTTGTCAGAGATTATATGTATGTACTTTATACAGGATATAAACTATACTTTTAGACATCCGAGTCCTCACAAGAGAGAGCTGTTGAACTAAGCTTTGAAAAACAGAGCTCGCGTGGGATAACAGAAGTGCCAGACATAAAGCCATATTAAACTGAGCTTCATCGGTTAAGCCTCTCGCAGAGCTAGCTGCATGTGCTGTATAAAAACTAGCAAACCCACCAACTTATATTCCAACTTTTGCTTTCAAATCACATGATTGATTGCTTTATAAGGTAAATGAGGAATAACCAGGAGCTAATAATGCAAATAATGCCCACCAAGGATGGACTAAATGTATGAAGAAAAACATAAGAACTACAAAAGGTAGAGCTGAAACCTCTACTGTTTGATTTAAATAGCCCATAACACAGGAGACTGTTAGAGAGAGGAACCCAGATTTGGGAATCTTATGGTTTTAGAAAAAGTTCGGTCTGAACTGGATGAAAAATAAACCCTTTTGAATTTGCTGAATCAAAAATTAAAATAAAAAAGTTTAAAGAATGCTGGCACATAGTGTTTTGAATTTAAATAGGCTCCCTGCAGTTGCTCAGTGAAGCTGGCATTCTTGACGGACCAGCAACTTCAGTTTAGTGATCAGCTACTTTGGGTTTTAGGATCTGCGACTCTGATAGGAATTAGGATTCTTGAGGCTGTCCCCGTTGCAGAATGGGAGATAAATACAGTGAGAATTGGACCTCTCAGTGCTTTCAGTCTCCAGGTTCCTTCACAGAGCACCCCTGGCATGACTAACTGCCCTGATGGGAGCCCTTAAAACTCTCTTTTGGATTCATCAGCAGCTCATCTATTGCAGCAACCATGGACCCAAATATTTTTTGGGGTCAATGAATACACAGTCAGAGGAACTCCTCAGGGAAGCTGAATAGAACTTGCAGTAATAAGGAAAATGTCACTTTTCAGCGACTTCCCTGTCATTTTTTTCTGTTTTACAGCAACATCTTCTTAATTTCCCTTGACAAAGCTTCCCATCTACTCCAAGACTATTCAAACTTTAATTTACACTGAAACCTTCTTGACGGCCAAATCCAGAGTTTACTCAGTAAAACAAAATTTTTCTGGCCATGATATGTTGTCTTTTCTTCCTTTTTTTTTTTTTTTTTTTAATTTTTTTTTCCCCTCTTGGCAGAACAGCTTTTCTGGCTGAAAATTTTCGTGCTTCTCAAAATGGTGAATAAAAACTCACAACTCAGATATTGATTTACTGATGACAGGTCATACTCCCCCCTTCAGTTACGTGGTCTATCCATTCCCTATCACAAGATGTGATCATGTTTATGTAAGTTTCCCACCCTGCTTCCACTTAGATCTGTGTTGCATCATTTGCTGACAAACAACCCTCTAAATAAATAAGTAACTCAGTTTAACCTTCACTTTGCACAATGTTCTTACAAAACATGTTTTGTTATTGTAAGGATTGTTCTGCCAAGTGAGTAACACCCAACATTTTCATAAGTAAGTATTAAGGCTAGAAATATGGACCTGCATTTACTTGTTACTACATTTACCTTGGCAAAATGAAGATCAGGTCCTTAAAATATGATAGGACAATAACCATTAAGCTCTCACCTCTTAACCTTTCATTCTGGCTTTCCATCTTTATATATTAACCACAGTGCTTTCTTTCATTCTGATTTATTTTTATTGTACTTTCCCAGCAGGCTTGCAGTAATGCTGCTTTGTGTGGCTTCTGTGTACAAAACACACACTCTTGCAGTAATCCAAATTTTGTTTATTCCATTTCAGGGGAAAGCAGATTTGAAGAAGTACTCTGATGGCTAATTCTCTTCACAGTTTCTTTTACAGCAGGTTGCAAATTATCTATGACCACTATTGTAGGCAGACGTATATGATAATGACAAAAGAGTATTGATATAGGAAGGAATCCATTAACTATTTGTGGTTGTGATTTTTCTCATCTATGGTGTGCACATTTCAATATATATTCTGCCAAACTAACCCATAGCTCATATACGCTACAAAACAGTTTCAGATGGTTTCACTCACAAAATGCTTTTGTCTGCTAAAACTATTGTGCAATAATGCTGCTGACATTTCAGCCACTGCAAGTGGCCTTTCTCTGCCCTAATTAGGCAGCTGAGACTGTCAGCTTTTTTCTACCGAGTGAAATTTTTATGAGATTTATTGTGGCTTCTTCTTCAAGAAGATTTAACTGTGAAAGATACATCTGAGTAGAAAAACTTGCTGCTGTGCGAAGTGTCCAGGTTGTGTCTGAGCATATGAGGATTGCTGTTAAGGACACACTGGCGCAGGGTGGATGGTTGGTGTTGCTCTGTCTGGCCAGAAAAGGCAGGGTAGTTTCACAAAGTCTTCTTCAAAAATTAATTGTACACATCCCAGCCTTGTCCTGTGAATATAACAGGCAAGGCTACCTTTGGTGGCACTGTAGAGACTTTCATGACCGTTGGCAGGATACTGTATTTAGTCATTGTATGGGGTAGGCTTCTTTTTGGTGCTTTTCTGAGGTTTGAGGGAAAAGGCTCTTCACAGCCCCTTCCATCTCTGAAGCAGTGCATCTGTACAACAATGGCAGGAATTACTAGCTCTCAGGCTCCTGGATGATTCTGTGATTCTTTACTGTGAATATGCTGAAGAAGGAAGGAAAGTGTTACACTGCTGAATTCCCTCAAATACCTCATCTATTATTTGCTTCAGTTTGAGTTAAGTTCTTACAACTCCTGAAAGAACAAAGCCTGGTAAAGTTTTCAATTAAAATAGACAGGAGGGTGGTATACTATCAGGAGTTGTTACTGTGTTACCGAGGAAAATAGATGCAGAAGTGACGAATATGAAAACCAGAGCTCAGAGTGTATAGTGTATGTAGTGCTGCAAGACCTACCATACGAGATACATCTTTGCTTGTCAGTGAGCCTGGATTTTTAGGAGCAGATGATATGATATTTAAAACAAGACAACTTGCCAAAGTCATTACTTTAGTATCTTCCAGTAGATACACTCCGTGTTCAAATCAATAAAATACCCATCCTCAGCTTTCATTAAGCATGAGCCAAATGTCACCATCTCCTAGAACTGTGCTGTAAGAATACAATATGTAGCTGCCTTCTGCTTATACATGAGTAAGCTTGTGACAAGTTCCCTTTAAACCAGATTTTCTTCCTCTTCCTTGCTTCCTCACCCTCCTTTCTTCTTTTTTCCCCTTGCTCGTAAGGGTTTAATTTTCACTAGCTTGCCAAAAGCATAATTATACTTGCTGCATATAAATACCCAGTGGAGATCAGAAAAGAAGACAGAGAAAGTAATTTTTAGAATTCTAAAAAAAAATTGCAAATGTAAACTGAAAGTGCCGACAGGATTGGAAGTGAGTGGGCTGGATCACTAATTTCCACTAGGGCAGGCTTCATTCAAGGGGAAAATATGGTTAAATTAGACACACTTAGGTAATGAATTACTTGCATATCTCTAATGAGCACTTCAGATTACCTGCTATTAGAATTCTAGTACACCCAACCTAAATTTGGATGGGATACTGCCTACACAATTCTCAATTTGAGGAAAAAGAATTGCATTTACCTTTTAGTGTACAGGCATTTCATTTGACTGTAAGATGTTGTGTGTCTTAATCTAAAATGCTGTCAGTTTATGTAGGATTTAACTATACATATACACAGAGAAAACAGGCTGGACTTTGTGGAGAGTCCTTGTTCTTCGTGTTAAATCGTGATTCACTGAATTCCGGTGAGGCAACTTAGGAGATTGAAATAGCAACATTCACGGTAACTTTCAGCAAGCTCTGCTTGCTGATCTGTGTTTGGAAAAGAACAGAGTAGTTCTGTATGTTAGTACATACTAATTTTAAAGTTGTCAGGGCATTTACTTATCACTTTGATTGAAGGTAGGGACTGTAGGTTGGACGATGAAATCACGGATACACATTTACATAATTTAGAGTTATGGTGATATTTTGATGCAGGCTGTATTCCTGTTAGCATGGCTTAAAGAAAAAGAAAATGCCTTCAAATCATCAAGGTGAAATTCATATGGTCTAATCAGAAATCCCCTGTAGTCAACAAAAAGACTCCTTAAAAAGCACTTAATATTAGACTGAAAACCTTCTCCTTCAAAACTCTTCCTAGCTCTGCAGTCACTTATTTTTATAGATCCCTTTCTCTCTAATTCTCTTTACTACAGAGTGTCTCTTACTGATATCTTGTTCTCTATTTTGTCCTAATACCTTTCTCCTTCTGGGCTTTTATTCTGGATCTCACTATTAACTTTTGTAGACTTCTATTCATGAGTTAAATCACTGTCTTTTGTCTCCATTCAAATAACTCTTCAAAACTCATCCCTTTTATGGAGCCTTTAGGGAGAACCCATTGACTTAAATAAATCTGAAATGCAAATAATATACTTGGCAAATATACAATATAGTTAATCACTTTTACTGGAAAACTGTGGTTTTCCAGCATACTCGGGAATATTCTTATTTCCCTTGTGCTTTTTCTGTATGCCATTTTTTTTGCATTCCCCAATAGTTTTTTGTTCATTGTCATTAAAGAACTTCTGCATTTTGTTTATTATCACTAACATTTTAAAATTTTTACACAAGGATCCTGACCTTATTTCCCTGTAATGGGTATGACTCACACATGGGGTTAATATATCTGTGTATATAGAAACACATTAGATCTTATGTTTAAAAATACTCTGCTGCTGCTGTACTGTCATGCTTCGCTTTTATCAAGCAATCATATTTATATACAAAATTACCTGAATGTCTGACCAAGGTCAGAGGTAAAATACACATTAACACTGAAAACACTAATAAATTGTCCTGTAATCTTTCCTGATTTTTGAACATTCGTTTTATGGTGCTCCATGCAAGTATAATGAACCTTTTCCATTACCTTCTATGGATATTGCCAAAGATTCATTAGAAGAACACTGACAGGTGGATAGGAATGCATTTTAAACCTCTCTGAATATACAGAAGATGAATAAACTAGTTGAAGGTAAAATATTTCTCTAGCCTTTCTATGCTTTAAAATGTCTGTCAAACTTTCTCTCTGTGTCAGGTCATGAGTGACATTTGAACAGCAATTTTTGTTCACATGTGATATATCTAGGCTGTCTCTGGATTTCTCTTTAAAAATAAGAACAGCCTCTCTCCCTCCCGCCCCCCCAAACCCCCAAATCCAAAACAATTCCATAATTATGCAATTTCTAAAGCCCTTTGTGTTGCCACTAGAAGCAAATATATGTCATTCTTTTGTTATATAGAATAAATACTGTATCATATTTGCAAGATTTTTGTGTACAGATAAAAGATTATTTTGTTAGAATCAAAGACTACTGGCATCCTTTTAACGGTTAAATGTTTCAAATACAATTTGTCTATTATCACCAGAATAATAGCATCAAACAAAGCCATTCAGTTTTTAACAAATCTAGTTAGATGCTAGATGTTGGTTTATACCTTGTGATACCATCACAAGAAGGGAAAAAAATCGACTAATTTGCAGTAAGATCCTTTTGTGCATATAATGCTTAAATGTTAAATAACTTCTTTCTACTGGTATTTTGCAACAAAAGTTAAAAGTAATAAATACAGAAACAAACTAAGTCTAGAAATATTTGAAATGATTGATAGGCTCAGATTTTCCTCAGCTGAACTAGAGCTCAGAGTTAAATACAAAGGGGTTATTATGAATCTGCTTACTAATAATTGTGATTATCACAAATGAAAAGAATAATTGTTATATTTACTTTGCACATGGGTTCTCACAAAACAGCATGTTATCTCAGGATCAATGTGCAAAGCAAATATAGCAGGGTAGTTATTCTAATAAGACTTACTGAACATCTACTCCAGCAACTTTCTTTTTTATCAAATGTGTGAAACCAAACACTTATCTATGAAGAAAATATAATGAGAAGAAAAAGTAGGGCTGCTTGGCATAAGATAATATTAAATGCAAGACACTTGCATGATGTTCCCTTCAAGATCAGAAACTTGTTGGTTATCATTGGGTACGTTTCAACAGGAGGTCTGTTTTTTATTTTTGTCTTGAGAGATGTTTCTTTTTACAGTTGACATCGAGCTTTCACATCAAACCTTCACATGTATAAACAAGATCAAAAGTTTTGAAAAACTTTAAATTCCTCAGTCAGCATCTCTTTTTATGAGCTCAGTCATAATGTTACTTTACACAGTGTGGTATGGCTGTTTTCACTGATTCCTTTTAGTTATTTTTCATAAGCGTGTGAAAGAATGAATTTTGTTACACCCTGAGAAATGGCACAGCATCAGAAAATGGGGTAAAGGAATGGTCTGGATCAAACGGTCTGGATGTAATGGTATAGCTTTCATGGATTGATAAGGAGTGGAGAAAATGATGGGGATTGTCATACTCTGTTGCTTTCCTGTTCTCAAACTGCTGTATTTTTTAAGTTAAAGAACAGTGGATCTTCATGCATAAACCTGCATCTTGGATAATCTATGCAAAATCAAAGCTAGAGGCAGGGAGATCAGCAGCAGGGGTGCTCCTGGGATGTAAAAGAAGTGGACTGTAAGGGATTGAAAGGAAAGGAAAGGGAAGTCAATGTGTTAAATTCTCCTTGCACAATCCCACATAGGTACTTTGCAGAATCCCTTGTTTTATTTTGGTTTATTTTTTCTGTAGATAACTACAGCATCAGAAAATGAAAAATCAGTAAACCTTTACAAATTATATGATGTTTTCTGGATACGAGATAGTCTCTTCTGTCATTGAAGGGCCAGATTTTTGCTGGTGTAAGCCAGTATGGTTCCATCAACCTTATGGAGTAACTGGTAGCATCGGCAACAGTGGGATTCCAGGGATTTACATCAATTAAAACTGGATTTCAGACTGAATTCCCTAGTTTTATTTTGTTTTGCCTTAATCTGTACAGAGAGTTTTAAGTACCATGGCATATATCTTCCCCATGACTGTCACATTTGTCTGACACCCAAATAGGATTTTCTTAGTGCAAAAGGAATTGTGATACACATTTAGGTGTTGTCTGTTTCTGTTTGACTAACTTGCTGTATAGTTCCTCTAACTTCTCTGAGTTGAGCTGAAAGCCTTGTATCAGGAGCTGTAGCTATCAGTGGAAGTAAATGAGTTGCCACAAGTTACAACACTTTTTTTTTTGCCCCTTAAGCAGCTGTAGTCAGGAAGCCTGGGACAGGATGAAAAAAATCAAAATAATTGGATGTAAGAAATCTGAAGGTACAGCAGAGACGTCATTTTTCTTTACAGGTAACTGTAGAATTTGAATAATTTAACCTTTAAAATGTTGTTTATTCTGTTGTGATCAAGAGGAAAAAATGTCACTCCTTTCTTTTGCTGATGCCATTTACAGGGTGTGATTACAGATGCATGGTGTAGGTGCTTGTGTACAAGAAGCCTTCATCTCAGTGAGGAGCCTTGCTGTGTGAAACAAATCAACCAGAACAATTAAAAAAGAAAAAAAGAAAATCACACTCGGATTTACCTAGCATCACTCTGGGCATTAACAAGGTGAAGAGTGCGGCTTGTGAAACTAGATAGGAAAAATCCGGCATAGACTAAAACAACCTTTTAGGTTTATTGCCAAAATCATGAGCATTTCTTTGCTTTGTTAAATAAGTATTTGTGGTCACCCCACCTCTTATACCCTGGAATTGGCTGCTGCCTGGGCATTACATGGAAGAATGGCTCCCTGTGGGCTGGGGCTGGCAGCTGGGGGTGTCCCCATGGGGTGGCAGAGCAGGGCCCCACTGCCTCAGCCAGAAGCAGGGCAGACCAGGGGGCAGCGGGGGCATCCCCAGTCCTGGGCAGCGGGTACCTCCCTGGTGACTGGCTGAGGCTGTGCTGGGAGTCAGGACAAGGGCCAGACGAGCAGGAGGAGAGCTGTTGATGCAAGTGGCAATGATGAGTGGTAATACCTGCTCCTCACAACATGTTGTGCTCTGCTTGTGCAGCCTTTCCTGTGTGCACAGTGGTGCATGGCATTGAAATTGCAGTCATAGGTGACTAAATCAAAAGATACATTATGATGACTGGTTCCAGGTGCAGAAAAATGTCCTGGTTTACATTTTGCAACCTCCTGAAGTTGGAAAGTCACTATTCTCTTGCCTTTGCTTGAGGAGATGCAGTTCAGGCTACTGTTGTCTGTCACACTGTGTATCAGCAGTGCTGTGTGCTGCCTGGTACTAGTCATTGTGGAGCTGGGAAGTTCTTTACTACAAAGACTGTTATTCATAAAGTCATACCCATGTGTGCTTTGCCGGCACTACTTCACCATTGGTGGGAAGATGGTGGTGAGCTGGCTGTCTTTAATATCCCTATTGTAGGAAAGACCACAGAAATGTTTTCATGGAAAAGTGAGAATAAATCAAGAAACAGATCTCTTCCCCAGAACTTTGTAGTAGAACTTCGTGTGCTTTAAAACGTGACTGGTAAGATCCGAAAAAATGGCCTCACAATGTGTTATTCTTGTGCCTTCCAGAAAAAAATATGTATTTTCTGTAATGTATTGCTTCACCAGGTCTAGAATATATTCTGTTATGTGCTGTGCCACTGCAGAAAGTCCACTGAAAATACTTTTCTTGCTTTATGAAGCATGGCCTGTAGCATGCCTTAGGGCATGGCACTTATGGGGCTCAAGTGATAGCTGAGTTACTGTATGCACACTGCGTAGTTGCTTATACTTACTTCAACATAAAACAGCACATTTACACATTAGACAAGCACAAAATGGTCCATGTGGAACTACTTTCACTTGAGGCAAAGTGTCCTTGTAGAGGTCTGAAGTGTGAAGTGAATTTTATCATTTTAAATTGTACAAATAAGCAGAAAAGAAAGTTAATTTGTATTCTTTTTCCTGTTTCAGGGTAGTTGGGGGGGACTTTTTCCCTTTTTCTCTGCTTCTTTTTTTTTTTTTTTCAATTTTGTTTTGAAGAGTAGGAGGACTAAGACAAATTGTCTTTTTCTTAAGGGTGTAAGCCAATTTCCAAAGGAATATAAAATATAAGAAAGAATGTGGGAGAGTGAGGCTCTCAAAACTGACTTGACATGTGTGATGAGTAAATTTATTTTGTGGTTTTTTATGTGGAGCTTTTTGTTTAGATGGGTGGTAAGTGAGAAGGAAATGATGTTGTGTTCATGGTCTGGGTGAAAAAAAGACTATCAAAAAAAGTGCTATGCATTTCTCTTCCCCTGGCAAAGCTCTAGCCGTTGGACATACCAGTTGCATATTTGAGTATATTCCAAGATGAATCTTACAGGTTGTGTCACTTGCATTGTACTTGACGCACTGAAATATGCAGAGGGGTAGTTCAGCGTGGAATTTGTCCCTTTACCTTACAGGTTTTCAGGCAGACTTGCTGTTCCTGAGAGTTTTTAAACACTTTTCCACAGCTTACAATCTAGATCTTTCCATTCAAAATTGTATTTTCCCCTGAGGAGCTTTCCAAGAGATTCTCACCAAAACAAAGTAAACAGTTTTAATTACTTGGATTTAGTGATTCAGGTGGAAGTATCACCAGTGTCCAGCAGCAGGCCTAAGAAGACTGTGATTCATGAACAGCAGCAGTAATTCAGAGACCAAAATCTGGTCCTTTGAGCTTGCAACGCACTATGACTTGCAGAGGAGTAAAATTGAAGTTTCTCTGAGGAAGGCATTGGAACTAAATCTGAGAACGAAGCTACTGTGTCCCAGTCACCATGCTGCAACAGTACGCTGCAAGTAAAACGCCTGCTGAAACAGCCAAGGATTCCTTTTTTTTTCCCTGACGATGAAAGCTTTGGAGCTTGCCTTTTCAAGCATAGAATGTCTGAGTTTCAGGGAGAGCCCAGGACCACTTAACAAGGGGTGGTCTCTACAGCTGCCTGGGCCTGAATAGACAGGTCAGTCTGGAAATCAGCTGCTCTAGCATGTAGTTCACTATGTATTAAGCGCCTGTTTTAATTTACAGTCTGTAATATAGTTTCTTTGGCAGGGATTCATAAATCTCCATCCATACGACTGCTGCGTGACAATGGAGGTTTCTCTGGTGCTGCCTCTATCTCCACGAAGCCTGCCTCTTAGGACACGTGGAATTCAGCAGCATGAATATCACCCAATGCCAGTCCTTGCAAATGCCTAGCATTATTGAAAATGTGCTGGTACCTCACATTGCTATGCAGGTCCATGGTCATTAAAATTTTATCACATAAACCCTGCCATCTGCACCGAAAAGGCATTGAGAGCCTTGGCAGAGGATGATCACATATTTTATCAGAATCTTCTGAAAGGGAAAAACCAGCAGGTTCAGAGCAGGAAGGAACCTGAATAATACTCCCTTTAATTTAAATATAATATAATGTCAAAAACCCTGTAATTGACATTTATCTACTGTAGTTCGTTTTAACTTTTTCCCCAGAGTGGCTCAGTGTCCCGTGGTTGCACAACAGTTCAAACCAGTTGCACATGATATAATTTTCATATGTTTCTCCTGCAAGGCAGATATTCATCAAAGCATGCCACACACAGCTAAAGCAAAAGGCAGCAAGCTATAGATTATAACATTGATGTATCAGGGGTGAGACTTCAGATTAGTAGGTTTAGAGGCTAGGCCATTTGTGCTTCCTAGCACCGATGCACATAGAAACTGTCAGGCAGATAATTAAGCAGAGTATTCTGCATGTGATACAATTAAGAAGTTTCAATTTAAAAAAAAAAAAAAAAAAGCAAAGCTGTTTATTGGCCAAACTCTTTTGGTTTGTTGTTAGCAAAGGATCAAATGAAAGGAGTTTCGCCTGCTGATGGTTTTACTGGGGTTAGTTTTTATTCTTAATATTTTGCTTGTGTATGTATGGTTTCCTTTTCAGTTACAATTAAAAAGAAATTAGAGAAAGATTATTACAATATTAATTACTTTATAAATATATAGGAAATATTTAGGAAATGCTTATTCTGGATTAACTAGAAAATATATGAAAAGGTCAATTTGAGCTAAGTTTTCCAAAGTGATAACCCCTTCTTTTTTTCCATACTGTCTGAATACATATCTTGAGGTAATTAGTATACAGAAATTACACCTAGCTCCCACTGAAGACAAAGAAAGTCTTTCTGAGTTTCTCAGAACCTCTTATATTAGGGTCTAGTTCCCATAGAAGGAGTATCCAAATTATAGTATTTTGAATCCACGGGCTGTTGACAAACTTCAGATTCACTGGTTTGCCCCTAAAGAGGGGTAAGGTCCCTAAGCAAGTGTTTCTGGGCCATAACCTGTATTTAGATGAATAAAACATACCTGTTCCTTAAGTGAGTAAAGATAAAGACAAAACCAGATCTACTGCAGGTAAAAAGTATTTCCGTTCTCATATTTCATGCATAGACAAACTATTTCAGTGTTAGGTGGTCTTCAATGATTAATGAATTCAGGAAAGGCAACCCCCAATTTTCCTGTGGGTAGAAGACGACGACGACTGGTATATAACTGTTCTTGCTTTAAAAGCTAAAAAGGGGACTTTTTTTCTGTAAAGCATTAGGACTAGCGCCAAATACTTCAAAGGTACTTAAAGGAAGAACAAGTGTTTTCATTATTTAATGAAATTAAGGAGAAAAAAAAAATGTACTTTCTTATTGAGAAGTAATGTTTATCCCTGGATTTAACAACAGTGGGTACTGCATGAATTTTCTTCTGAATTTCTTCTTACTCTTAAATGTAACATTGGCTTTAGATCAGATGGCTAACTAGCAGACTCTTACCTTGCCTTTGTAAGTGTATGTATTATCACAGTGATTTTATTTCACCTGTTAAAAGTGCTTGGGTTTTTCGGCTCTTCGCTTCTCTTCTCTTTTTTTTTTTTTTTTTTTTTTAATAGATGAGTGCACCTTTTTTTTATTTCTACATCATGCTATCTTTATCTAAATAGAAGTACTTTGTTATGTTGGCTTGCCCCAAGTTTTTTATAACTTAAGCAATGATTTACACCAGGGAGAGTCTGGCACCACAGTGAGAAAATGTTGGGAAACTACAGACAAGTAAAGATACGTTGATGTCCAAAAAAACTACCCGTCCTCTCAGAACAACTTTATATTCTGAGCTATGGGTATTTTTCCTTTCCTAATTTTTCATAAGTGAGCAATTCTGCATGTCCGGCAGTTACTCATACTTTTACAATTCTCTTGAAGCTCTGGAAAGGGGATACAAATAGCAAAAGGACTGCGGAGCCACCATCTGCGAAAGGAGGAACCGCCTCTTCCAGTGTGAAAATCTCTATAGCTTCATCTTTGTCCACCCTTGCCTTCTACAATACAGGCCCTCTGAGAAAGAAGGGTGGCAGGTAGAGCATGGGGTTTGAAAAGCTTTGGAGGAACTGGTAGGCTTCCACAAGGGCCTGCTTCTGGGATCATTCTTGCAGACCACTGAGCTTATTCCTATGGGTTCAAATGCATTAGAAATCAATGAACAGGGGATTTTGCTTGAGAGATTTGTTTACTTTTCATCTTTTACTGTACTTCAGATGATCTAGCTTTTTATAGGGATAGTAATCATCTAGGTGAGCACTATGAATCACCTACTGAGAAATAACAGGTTGCTCTTATCTGTTAAAAAAGTCTGCTATCCTTTCTGAATATGAAGAAACTACAAGAAATTCTACCATATGTCTACTTTCTATAAATATCAGCTACATAATGATACTTCTGATCTCTGATTAGTATTTGTTGACAGAGTTGCTATCAAGTGTTTTAAATCTAAAATTTGAAAATATTTTGGCACTGTCGAGGTTACTCTCCAAATATTTAAAACATTATTTTTCTTGCTTGTGCTTATAGGAACACTTCATATACTCGTAGCTGAAGTCTGCTTTCTTACCAAAAAAGATATGCCCTATTTTTTGAGTGCTTATAACCTTTTGAAACTTGTTACTTGATGAAATCTATTTGGACTTGTTTTCATGGATCTAGCAAAAAGAGAGCTCTATGATCTCAGTACTCTTTCTTTGCTTAGTATCAGATTGTAGCTCAAAGCCTTCATAAAGCCATTCAAAGAAAGTACTAGAAGAATTCCCATTATGAGTATTAGCTAAATGCCTTGGTTCTAATTTGTTTCATTTTCAAAACCAATAAAAAACTATTTCACAGAAATATTTGGTAAAATCAAGTCAACAGAAAAAATCAGTTAATAAAAACCCTGAAGCAATCTGATTCAGATGACAGGCATAACTGTGGTTTCACACA
>NW_009259036.1:767008-770243 GCF_000687185.1 Egretta garzetta | reverse complement strand
GAAACTTGGCAGCCTTCACTAGGGGCATTTCTACCAGCTATGATCATCATATTATTATTTCTTGCATTCCTTTAGCTGTGGGAAACATGATGAGTAAGAGCAGTCTCATAATGTATATTGATCACCCAAGTATTAATCTACTCAAACGATATTTACCACTCGCTTAGCACTTTTCATTTCTTCAAACGTGAAAGCACTTTTAAAAGCCTGAGTGGCTCTGTATTTTTCCATTTTACTTATGGAAAAAACGAAGCAGAGCACAGCTAAGTGACTTTTCTGAGTCACGACCTCAGAAGGGCAAGTGAAGTGACTTGGGCACTCATGCTCCCAGGGTTCCAGGGGAGACAAACTCGGCCAATTTCTCCAACTCTGGTTGTGCCTGCTATTTCTGTAAAAGAACATTTTTGTGTAAATGCCAGTCGAGATATTTATTCTCTGAAAATAACAGCTTCGTCTACCCTTGCTCTATCTCACAGCTTTTTCGTCTCTACCCATCTTTGTACCATTTCTAGGCTTGAAAAATGCATCCACACAAATCAACCCTTGAAGATTTCTAGGGCTGAATACGAGGTTTTCTTGTTCATCCTTGTGGTCGTGGCATACAGTCAATCTTAGGGAAAGGTGCCTGTAGAGAAGTCCAGTTCAGGACTTCAGCTTTACCAGATGTAGTACTTCATTTTTATCTCTTTCTGCCAGTACTGCAGCAGGAGTTTTCCAGGGGGGCTGGGACGATGTTTTGTGAGAGATAAGATAATATAGTGCCCACACACTGATTCCTAAAAAGTGTGCTTTCTAGCATACCACATGATAGGGCAGCAAGTAAACAACAATAGCTACCTCTCTGGCATACACATCCACAGCTATTGCCATCCGAAACCTTTTCTTCTATGCAGTGGCTGCACAGCTGGGCATGGGCACTGTGATTTATGGTCCACTGACTGCAGTTCCAGCAACCTCCTTTGAACCAAATTTTGCTTTTAAAACAACCCGTCTCTGCTTTGTTCTTTATTTGAAAAAAAATCAACCAAGTTTTCCACCAGATTTGTAAAGTTCCAAATCCTTTTGTTTCAGCGACAAATACTTCTTCCACTGAGCCCTTTTACATGTCAGGGTGGAACCATCCCCAGGCTGATTTAAAGGCAAAAGACAGAAATGGGCCACTCCAGGCTTCCTGTAAACAGTTTAGATGAGAACAATGTGCTAACAGTTCCATGCAGTTTTCAGAGGCGGCTGGATTTGCTGGATTGCCGAGTCACTGACAAGCTGTTGCGTGAACGAGACAATAATTTCTTTCAATTAGAAACTCATGCAGGCAGGAATATCCTTCAAATATCATGGAGGTAAAATGGAAATTTAGTTCCATTTTGGTGACGGATTCCTCTGCTGCTGTAGAGCAAATGGCAGACGATGGAACTGTGCATCTACTTACAGACATCAAACTTCTTCCCTTCTTTTCTTTTTCTTTCTTCCTTTCAGTACTTCCTAACTATCTTTTCTAAATTCATTTTACTGTTGGCTGACTGTCACCAGTTGCCATAGCAACAACCTCTGGTAGCAGCAAGTCTGGGATGCCCGATGTGAGCATCTTCACATTTGAGCCTTGCCAAGGCTAGCTATTAATCCAGGGTTATATATTGGCTCAACACTGTAAGATTGCTCTATTTTTTCCCCCTTTAGCTGGCTGCCAGTCTGCTTTTCCTGAGTTGGTTACTTTTCTTTCCTCACGTATCTATTGGGCAATCTGGTGTTAATTTTCGTTCTTTGATCTTTTTGTGTTCGTTACTTTGGAGGACTGGTTAGCTGCAATGTCTTCTAACAAAATAACATACACATGAAAGAACGTCTTTTTCAGTATGGTTCTTAATGAAAAAGAAGGATTTGATGTAATCTTGTTCTTGGACAAATATTCACAGTTAATTAGAACAAATTTCATTTGCAAGCTGTTTAAATGCTTTGCGTGGGGTAACAATGGTTATTTTTTTATTAGGGTAAGGGAGAGAGAAATACATTTAATGCTAGCATGTTTGGACAGAACAGATGTGAATGATACAGCACCTAATGGCAGCAGTGGAAGAGTGTAAGTCTTTAAAATTTTTTAAACCCCCATACCCTCACCATGAAACAATCCCTAATAGTAGTTGAAACTTTGCTGTAAAGCAGAAGTAGCAAAGTGGTTAAGAGTAGTTGGTTGGGAAATGAGAGCTGAAAGAGAAAACTGCAGTGCAGTGATTGGTTTGATTTGCTGAATAAATTGCTATGTTCAGATTCAATTTGTATCAATAGGCAAAGCACTGTACACCTGCAGAGCCTGTCACACTTGGTATCCAAAACTCGGACACAGCTAGTCTTAAACAATCTTTTTACTGTTGTCAATAATTAAAGCCAAAAAAACCCAAACCATCCCACCAAAAAAACCAACCACTAAGCTTATAGTATTTGTGGTTTTATTCCATATACATTAAAATAGAGAGTAATGTTTCTTTGGGGCATTCCCTTAAAGAAACACCATACTTTTTATAAATATATGGATTATTGTAGTATTCTCAATGGATTATTTTAAAAGTAGCCAAGGGGTACTCTTCATTCAGTGGAAGGATTTCTCTTTATTAAATGTGAATGAAAGCTAGAAGCATAATGTGCTGTCTCCTTAATACAGTGGAAATTGCACTTTGATAATTTTCAGCTATGATGTAAAAAGGGTAAATGTGAAGGCTTCTACATTTGAACACAGGCAATTGATGTTTATCCCTGTCTGCAGTCCCTGCAGCTTTTCAGGATTGAGAATAGATGTTTTCTAGGGAGTGCTTTTCTTCGCTTTGGTTCTGTTTTGTTTTGTTTTACCTTTTTTTGTCTCAAACCTCTTTGGATATGTTTTGCAATGAGCAATTCATTCAAAATCTGAACTCTCAATTTTTTGTAGGTGTTTTTTTTTTGTTTTTTTGGTTTTGGTTTTTTTTTAATTTGGAAAAATCTCTGCATGTTTTTTTTGAAGTTTGAGTTCAAACTGCTGTGATGGGAGTTTTCGGGAGAAACAGGACTGAACTCTTATCGATGACTGATGTAGTATAATATTTCTGGAGAAAGGGGAAGGTGTAGAAACTTATTTGGACCAACCCTAGCAGATTTTAGGGGAATTCCTCAGATATTTACAAAGTTGCAGACCTGACTGAGAAGCCTATCAGCTTAATGTTTTATATTAGGGAATTCCATTTGTTTCTAGGAGAACAGAAAGAGT
>NW_009259036.1:627924-766998 GCF_000687185.1 Egretta garzetta | reverse complement strand
TGTTTGAAAGAATAAGTAGGTTGAGACAATGCTGAGTACCTTCTGTCCTGACTCTTTCAGCTGCTACACTCATACATGGCTTCACTCAGAATCCCACAGATTCTGATTCTTATGGTAAACATGCATCTTTTGCTCAGCCCAGGACTAAGTTCAAACTTCAAAATATTGCTTATTAATTACAGTTGACATTTTTCAGCTTGGGGTCAGGCTACTTCTTGAAAAAATGCCTACATGGCAAATTTTAAAATTGCATTTTTGGCAGTTGCAACTCAAAGGACCTATGGGCAGTTCTATAAACTCATTTTCAGCCTTCCTTAATATTAGTTTAACACTCTAATGTTTAATAAAAGTATTAGATATTTAAATATTAAACATTGCCATTTTCCTCTGGACACTTAAACCAATATTAAACCAGAGTGAACACGAGCATCTTGTTTAATTATTGTTAATGGTCCAGGCGAATTCCAAGACTGAAATATCAGCTGTTATTACACATCTAAAGGAAATGTGATCCTATTTATTCTTGGTGACAGGTATTTACACCATGTGATCTTAAAATATTTTGAGCTGCTGTAGCCTTCTTCAACAGATAATTCCTTTACACTGGAGGGAAGTTTGGTGTCAGTTTGGAAATGATGCTTAGTCTTTGATGACTGACAGAAAGAAGGTCTCCTGCCTAATACAGATAGGAGTGACAGTCTGCGGTCAGAAATACATTATAATTTTGGAATACATATCAGAGTATTTTCGGCTAAATTTTTAAAGACATGTGGTTTTGCCCTGCATCTAATGTGAGACCTCCACATTGTAGGTTAATAGTCTCAAAAATGCCCAAAATATTATGGAAAATCAGAGTTAGAAATTTGCACTTCCATTGAAAACAATATATTTCAAAGGCTATATGTAATTACTGGAATTTACTGGATCTTCTACATTTGGGTGGGGAGGGGACACCAAACAAAAAAAAGCAAGCAAAAAAAGAAAAAGCAGGAGAAAAAATATTGGGTTTCAGTGGTGGATGAAATCCAGAAGGCAGTCCAAAAAAAAGAGGGGGCAGGGGAGGGGAGGAGGGTAAAGACCTCTGGCAGTGGGTCTGACCAGCCTGTTAAACTGGGTTAAATTAAGTCCTTTAACCTCGATCTCTAACTTTTTTCCCAGACCTAGTTAAATTGGTGGGTATCCTGGCTCACCATACTTCCTTCAGGCTACACAGAAGGAACAATTAAACACTCTTTTATGTAGTCGCTGCTGGAAACAGTAGATGCTGTGCCACAAAGTGTTTGGCTGCATGGCAGAACTTGTACCTACCCATCTGAAGAAATAAAAGGTATTTCTGAAATAGAAGTTCAGAGGCCAGTGGATTTATTGGCTGCAGCTGTGAAGGTGAGTGGCTAAAAGCAGGAGCAGTAGCCATGGCCATTTGGCTGTGAAGATACCAAAAAAAAACCCCCCAAAAACTAGACCCCTCTTTCTGTGTTCTAGAGATTTTTTTTTTGCTGATAATGTTTATTTCTGAGCATGAAAGCTGTATTTTGTTTCCAGTTTTTAGACAAAGTCAGGTGTCCTGACATTTACTGTAAGTAAACAGAATTGTGTGAAGGAAATTTTTGATGACTCGTTTGTTTCTCCTAACAGAAACAGCAAACAACTTCTCCAGTAATGGCAAAACATTCAAGATAAAATAGGCACGACAGCATTAATTATTGCAGTATATTAAAAACTAGATGGATTGTTGTACTCGTGTCATGCCTGAAAAGCATAATCTTTTCTTACATAATTTTTAATACATCATTTTGTTAGAAATGCCGTGGATATGCAGCACTTGCTGCACACAGAGAGGTTTGACTGAGTTCCTGTCAAATCTCTGTTTATTTTTAGAAATCTTTAAGGCACTTTAGCCAAGAGGGATTTGGTCCTGTGGTGCCAGTGTGCACTGCCAGTTTTTATTGTTTTATTGTACCTATGTTCTTGGTAGATGGGCTGTTACCTGTCTTCCTCTAATTTTAGGGGGCTTTGCTCCTTTCAGCCATGTTGTTAATGAAGGTGAGGAATCTCTTCCTACACATTTTTATTGACCCTCAGGCTTTTGAGTGGAGGAATAGAGGTTTGATTTCTTGTTGTTTTTAGAACAAGCAGACAAGAAGCATTGACTTATTGAACAAAAGAGATCAGACTTAGATGATGATGTGAATGATGATTCAGAAGAGGTTTTAAATGAAATGCCAATAAATATGATCACAGGTTATACCTACTCAGCTATTTCTTGATCAGTTGGCACAGCTCTGTATGTGTTTTCTACCCAAAGCCATTAAGCAATTTGTTTGCGATGAAGACAGTTAAACTGTGAAAGCCAAACGCCTGAAACAGAATTACTATGCTAGTCATGCAAATATTCCTCGGTGAAGAGAGATAGACAGCTTCCTGAGGTTGTGGCTTCTTGATAGTTAGGTGAAGACCTGTAAGTCAAGAAAAAAATAGAGAGGCTATTCAAGGATCTTTCTGTTTTTCTTGGTTGTAAGGGAAAGGATAAATAATGAATAACAGCAAAACAAGTCTAGCAGGAAGAGGCAAGCAGCTTTTTCTGCCATGTGACGAACATTTGCTTCATTCATGCATCATAAGTCTGCAGCTTGTTGTCAGTGTTTTCCTTAGTCTTCCAGTACAGAGCCCTGGAACATACCCACACTACTTGTTCTTGGAAGTATATTGAAATAATGACTGTGTTTCAGGCAGAGGTGAATGGAAAAGGGAGGGACTTCTAATTTGTAGTACTGTTCGCGAGCTTGCATTTACTTGCTCTTCACAAAGATTTTTTCTTTTTTTTCCCCCCCAAGGTATTACCTTGCATGTGCTGCTTTTTACTTTAAAGCAGATAGAGCCATTTATGTCACAGGGAGTTAATGAGGAGCAGCTCTTGAGGCCGGATTTGCTACTGGCTTTCTTTAACACAGAGTAATACTAAAATGCTAACAGATCAAAATGGTACTATTTACATGACCAAAGTGTAAAAAACCAGATGCAAACCAGTAATTTATTAGGATTTTGCTCATTAATCCTCCTAAATGATGAGCTGCATCCATTCTTGCAGAGACTGGGATGTGTGGTGCTTGGGGGAGTTTACCTAAGGAATAATGTTTCAGTATGCCTGGCAGGTGAATTGGTGAGCTTCCCGAGATGGATTGCTTACACCTGTGAGAGGGATGTGTTTTCTTTCTCCCACTTTTTGGATTTGGGAATGGTTGCAGCTTTTAGCCTTCCTCTAAATTCTGCCCCCCTAGACAGCTGCTATTACTACTGTGCAAAACTCCTGTTGCCCTTTCTTTTTCACAGGCATTTTGGGATGAAGTCACCTGGTAATTCTCCTTGACTTCCCCGGGAACTCATTTGTAACACACAGTCATTCTAGGTACTTGACAATGATTTGATTGGTTATTATTTTATTTCAATCAGATCACATATTGCGTGTCACGGCAAATTGAAAAGATTTCATAAACACCTGTTGCAACTTGTGGGTTTATGAGTTAAGTTTAGATCTAAAATACTTTTAACCATGATTTTTTGGTTATCTGTTGTTATCTGTTTTTTCTTCTTGTTGTTTTTTAGCGGGACTTTTTTTTTTTTTCACTTGCATAGTTGAGATCTTTCTCAATTCCCATTAAATACATAGGATTTAAATATAAGTAGAGAATTAGAGATGAGCTACTTATTTATGGATGTTAGGGATCTCAGGTGATGGCCACCTGATTTTTTTCAGATTACATTATTTTTATTTTTTATTTTAGTTCACTCTGTATCTTTAATTGCCAAGTAACATTATTTGCAATGATAAGTGATGAAGGCAGTGGGTCCCACGAGTGGCAATTACCTGCAACTTGTGCCCAGTTTGCATTCTAATCTATTACTAGTAAGTGATGGTTTAGATTCATTTATATAAACATGTCATTGTATTTCAAAATTTGTAGTCCAGTAAGATATGCTAGCTTAGAGAATGTAGGGATTTACAAAATCTTTTGCTTTAAAAATAAATGGAGAATCTTTCCAAGTTTCTTTTCAAGCAACTCTTTGCAGAGTGAAAGCAAACTACATGCACATCAAGAAATCAGCATATGATAGACATTAAGAAAACCCTGTAACGTTCCTCTTTTTTTTTCATCAGATCATTTGAAATTGTCAGATAAAGGCTATGTTGTTCTTTTTGTTTTAACTAGAAAATTCTCAGCAATACATAGGTAGCAGGAAGAAAATATTCAAGGATGATTACATTATAGTCACAGTTTCTCTCATTTCCCAAAATGCACAGCTGCCTGGTATTTTTAAGATTTAGAAGTTACTACATTTATGTTCTAATGATCAATGGCAGCTGTTGATTGGAGTCATTAATGAGATTTTGACTGCATCTGCATTTAAACTTTGTATATTCAGCAAGAGACAGAGTATGCTTGGAAAATGAGATTTGTGTCACGGTAATAATAAAGGGTTTTTACATGCTCAAGCTGAGAGGATTCACTCTCGTGAATCCTCTGCTCTACCTTGTGGAAGGTTACACAGTACAAACTTTCTGTTAAATGAGAAGGGGCAGAGGGAGAACTCTTGCTGCGATTTCAAATAGAGCCCTTTGGTCTATGAGCACATAGAAAATGGCCCCTAGGTGAAGGTACCTGTCACTTCTATGTTGGGAGTAAAGTAGTAGGAAAGTCTCTTCAAAGTGAAATGTGATTTTGTAGCTCGCTCATTTATTAAAATGCTATCTATTATTTCCTCTAAGGGCAGCAGAGTACCTTGAGAATGACAGATTGAGTGCATACAGTGTCACTTGGGGGATGTTTAATATAATGTCATAGATATTTGGGTATAGTTAAACTGCTCTTAAAAAAGGCAAATAATGACCTTCCCAAACAATGTCCAAATTGTAATTCTGTTCCATAAAATCACTCCTTATAATTAAGTGTCCTTGTATTATTATTTGTTTAAGGTTGTAAGTATCAGTGGGCTTCTGTATCAGTAATAACTTGCTTACAGGTTAGTAGAGAAAAATATAAATCTTTTTCAAGCTACAAAGTGAATTTCTAATAGGGTTTGCCTTCTTGCACACTGCCTTCTCTGATGTATATATTTCATTAGCCTTTCTATCTTTTCACTCAGAGACTCATTCTGTCTACTTCAGATCCTTGGGAAATTGCTCTGGTTAATATCTCCTTACCAATAGGCTAAATTAAATTCCCAATACAACACAAAGACAGAATTTTACAAATTAAAGTTGGTGTATATGTGCAAAAAAACTGAACCATGATAAAGTTTTCTTGTAGAAGTGCTATAATGTTATATTTAGTCCTATTGAACAAGAGGAACTTATAGGTGCCTCACTGGGTCCTTAGTAAAGCTGTATCTTTTTCAGGCAATTGCTAATTATGGTCTAAACAGGCTAATTTCTGTTGCAAAGCCCAAAGTACTGCCCATTAGGACATGTGAGAAGTAGCCTGGAAGAGCTATAGGAGGATGCTGACATGTAACAGTTTGCAGAATGTTGGGACCAACCTGCTATTTCAAATATCTCACTTTTGTGAAGGCTAAATCTGTAAATTGCCCAAGACATTAGGTAGAGAAGCAGCACACAACAAAGTAACAAATCAGCTAAATACTAGCTTTCTTTCAGACACTACATGTGCTACCAATTTCTGGTAAGGCAGAGTCACAATCATAACCATTGCTTTAGAAAAAGTGTGCTAAAATATCCAAAGTCACGAATAATGGTTGCTCTATAGATTATTCATTCTTTGGAGTTAACTGTGTTGGAATTTGGCTAGCATGGACAATTTAGGAACAGATACTACTTCTGATCTGGCCAGAAAAATAAAGGACAATAAGAGATAATGTTAAGATTGACAAGAAAAATAACATCTTGTTATTACCTCTTTCAGAAATTATCCATTGCTGAAGAAGATTATTTCTTCATCCCATTCCCATTTGTCCTATATGTATCTTTGATTTGGCAAAATGCCTGCTCTCAGTTCTTCAGCATCATTGTCTCATTTACAGTGGAGAGCTTATCCTTTGGCTTTTGACATGCTATGTTGCAATTGCAGCCTGTGTTAGCACTAAATCTTGCCACCTGGGCATTGAAAAACTTAATAACCAGTGAGAAATAAATAATTTCATACAAACAACTACAATTGTATCAGGCTCATGCCCTTGGAGAATGTATGACTGTGATTGTGAGTCTCAGTTCTTTATGAGCTTGGATAGAGGACAAAACATCCATAGCCCAAATGTACCTTACTTTATCATCCAGATGTTGAAAAACTCAGGCTGTAACATGTTTAGGACTTTTCCCATTTCTACTCCTTCATCCCATGTCAGGGGTTACACTGGAAACTCACAGAAGCCTCTTGTGATAATGGTGTCCACTTGCATCCTCTTCTGGCGACGTATGGCTGCTTCCTGCTCTGAGATCTCTTGGAAGAAATGAGTGAGCTAAAAATCCTGTTCCTATGTCTGAACACTGATAGTTTGGGAGATTAGTGGAAGGGAAATTAAGTAGTTCAAGAGAGAACTCTGGTTGCCATGAACTAAAAACCCAATGGATTTCATAAACTAAGTAAAAGAATGATCCAGAATGTCCATCTTGGCAGCAGTTCAACAAAGTCTTATTGCCCCAGAGATTGCTTTGGTTTTTCATAATTCCTCTTACTATCAATGATAATATCAGGGAAAAAAACCAAACAAATAAACCAACCACCAAACAAAAATCCTATGCAGTAATTGTCCACTGCACAGCATGAGATGACCACTCTGTAATGCCCCTTATAAACTTAGATCTTAGAAAACTGACCTTCCTGGTTAAATAACTACTGGCTAAGAGCAAAATCATGATTTTAGGACTCATCCTACAAATGCCTTACACGTGTCAGTAGTGCATATAATGGAATTAATTATATGGATAAGGGTTGCACATCTGGGCCCTTGGACACTTTGGAGTCCTGAGTAGAGGCTGATTTTGAGATATGAATAGTTTTGTGGAAGCCATTACAAATCTGATATTACCTACTTTTTAATACTGGAAAATTTTAATGTTCATTCCATATCAGACAGAAGATGTGGACAAAGGAAATATTAACAGATCATATTCTAGGCAGTAATACCCAGAATTAAGTTTATGCTGGGACAGTAGCGATAGAGAATTTGTTATTATCTTTATTATAGCTGGGACCCTATGGTTTATTTTAGGATTTAAAAAAAGGCATATATGCATAAAGCATACATGTATAAGTATACTTAAGTATTCATTATGTTTAGACATTAAGTAAGGTTAAGCTTTTCCAATTGCTTAACCATTTTCATGGAAATGTGGCTTATGTCCTGATGAAAACTATAAAATAAAAAAGCTGTCCTTTAACATTGGTTTCTTCCAATCACACCATTCCCAATTGAAATCTCTGAGAAAAAGGAGCTTTTCAGCCTTAGGAAAACCAGTTCAGAACCATTAAGCATAGCTCAATCTCCTGTATTGAGGGGGTGAAAAAAATCACTTTTGGATTTAGGATAAAGTACAGCATATGCCAAATCCCAAAGAACGTGTAGAGAAAGCTACGAGCAAATGAAAGAGTTCTGCACAGAACTGAATATGATTGTGTATACTATATAGATAAAGTTGTAATAGACTGGAGAGCATAAAACTCAGTAGGCCTTTTTTTTTCAGTATGCTCAAGAGCATTTCTAAGTTTCACCTTTGGTACTGAAGCTTAACTTGTAATTGGGTAAGTGACGTTTCCAGGTTTGGAAACTACTATTTTAGAAGTGCTGAGTGGGGTCTTGTAACATTCTGCACTTTTTTTATCGTTTAAAATAGGCATGAATTCTCTTTTCTGTTTTGAAAAGGCATTTGCCATAATGGGAGCAGATGTGCTATACTTCTCACTGGTAGTTATTACAAAATTAATTTTCAAGTATATGGTGGCACCAAACAAAACAGTGTGCCCTTTCTTCAGATGAAATGCTAAAATTTATCCCATCCGTATTTCATTGCATGCACATTTCTACCCAAACTAATTGGATCTGAATTTCTCACATGAGAAGATTGTTTTAATGGTAAGAGAAGTGTATTTATTTGTCCACACCAGGCACGAAGTATAACAAAATAACACCCAATATGAGGTATAGCAAAAAAAGTACAATATGTTGTTTAAATTTAACATGCAAAACAAGAAGATAGCATGCATTTGTGTAACATGAATGAGGCAATATTGTGGGAAACTTAATTTTGCATAACTGTAATGAAATATTTTATCTTTTATTTTATTAGTTGGCTGACATTTATGCTTCTTTACTAAGAAAGGGAAAGTAAATTGGTTGGAATAGTTTTCAGTAATTGTGTAGATTTTTCATATGAAAATACTATTTGACTTCAGGCTTTTTATCTGATGAAAAAATTTAGAACAGAGGACTTGACTTGAAAATGTAGGCTAGTAGACTTGAAAAGGTAGCATGGGCATCTAGGTTAAAACATTTTGTTGCAAAGTGATCATTCAGCTAAATTTGTTCTTCCTGATAAGGTATTATGCTACTTCTTTCACAACATGAAATATTGAGAAAGAAACTAACTTAAAACTAAGTGGTTGCTACTAAAAATAAAATGGTCAAAATGTGGCTGGAAACATTATATTTATGCAACATTAGGGTATATTTTCTGCATTTATATAGTACTTAATAAGAAAAAATACAATACACTCTTTTCCCAGTAGGTGGCTTTCATATTAAAGGTATTTCATTATTTCATGATTGTGGAATTGTTATCAATGAGAATTAAGTCTTAATAAAAATTTAAAAGGTGAAGAACAATACACATACCATTTATCTTGAGCTCATGTTTGTAAATACTCATAGGCTGGAAACACCTCTCGTATCCCTGTGACACTAGCAATATTCATACTTTTTATTATCCCATGTAATATAGGATCCATTTCTTCTAGGCTTTCAAAATTAAATTCCTTGTTGTTGCTAAGGAGCTCCTCTTTTGCTATTGAACATTGTACTACAATAGCATATTTATGCCAGAATGTGTTGAGTGCATGTCCTGTGGACAGGATTCAGCCTAAAACCAGTCTTGCAGGCTAACGGTAAACCCTCTGACATATCTAAACCATATGGTGAGTGCAATGTGGATGTCTCAAAAGACAGCACTGACACAAATATGTAATCCACATGGTGCTTTGTAGTGTTGTGCAGCATATACCAGCTCAAGATGGGAAACGTAAAACATAAACTTTTTATTCTAATTCAATATTTTTTTCCTGGAAAAAAAGGAGAAAATAATCATAAGACTATGACTGATTAGTGAGGCATGCACCTGAAAGTTGAGAAGAATGAACAGTACCAAAGCAGAAGCAATTCATAGAATCATAGAACAGCCCAGGCTGGAAGGCACCTCGAAAGATCATCTGGTCCAACCTTTTGTGGGAAAGGGAGCCTTGATGAGATTATCTAGCACCCTATCCAATTGCATCTTGAAAACCTCCAGTGATGGAGGCTGTTGGGGAAGGAGACAAAGCACACGACATCTTTCTTTGTAGTAGCTAGTCACATCTTAGCTGCCCATCTTCTCTCAAGTATTATCCCTGGGTCAGGTATCTTCACAGTCTCTCTGTGGTGCCTATTTTGTGAGCACTGTCTGAACTCATCTTCTCTTCAAGGCAGTTACATCCCTCCAGCATTTTGTTCGCCCAGACAGCCCTACAATCACAGCTGCTCTATGTGCCCTTACCCCCAATATTTTCACTTACTTTCTAGCTACCCTCAAATCCCCACAGGACTTACCGGGTTTTGCGCTGGGTAGGTGTCAGATGAAAGCAACAGTAGCAGTTAATTGAACCTCTATAAAGATACCGGTATGGTTTATCTCTCTGATATCTAGTTTAATAGCTTTTGTTGAATGAGACCTGTGATAAGTCAGTTGAATCTGAATCTTTGAAAATTGTAGGTGGTTTTAATGCTATATAATTAAATTGGCTTTTAGTATAATACCAATAATAATAAATAGACTACTACCATTTTCCTCCAAAACCTCTAACAGATACTTACAATTCTTAAAGGTTTTCTCCCCCTGCCTCCCCCAGCTTTGAGAATGTAATGAAATTAATAACAGTGGAAGGAAGAATTATTTGAGAAGACTGTTCAAAATCAATGATCCTGCTTCTACCACATATCTTTCACACTCTCTTTTTGATTCAGTTTTCAGCTAACAGATCTGATTTGAGGAAAAGCTCTTTTATGCTTGTGCCTATCGTTATTTACTTGCACTGAAAGTCTTCATATAGAAAAGAGCTAGGAGAAAAAAAGCTAATGAATTAGAAAAGAAATAGTTTAAGAACAAAAGGGGGAAGACGAATACCTTATCTCCCTGAGCAGCAAGACAGGCAGAAAGGAGAAAAAAAATGTGGTATGGAAACTGTGGAGAATAGGAAGCGTAAGAAGAAAAGTGTCTCTTGTTTGGCGACATTGCATATGTCTTCCAGCTGCAGGATGTGAAGCAAGATGTCAATAGCATAGCTGGAGGTTAAGGTAGGGCTTGAAGACAATTGGGACACATGGAATCAATTGTATAGCTGTCACAGCAAAAATGTATTTGGTTCTGCCTCAAGAAATTTCACAGTTGCTCCAAACACATGCGCAGTGCTATATAGCTTATGGCAATGGTTATACTAATTGACAAAGGGTGACAAATCCAGCCAGCAAAGTAGAATGGAGTGGAGTGAAATACAATAGAGCATAGGACAATTATTCTTCAAAAGGGAAGACCAAAGTCCTAATACTAGGATTTTGTAGGAGATACTAAGGTACTAGGGTAGTACTGTGATAATAGTAAATGGATCAGAATGGCAGTTCATTATTACACAACTCCAAGACTGCCCAGGTGTCTCAAGAGAAAATGCAAACAAAACAAGCAAATCAAAGAACTAAGTAACCAAATAGCCAGAGATGGGAAAATCAACTTCTAGGGAACTTCTCTCCAAATTCTTTTTAAAAGTATTGTCTTTTAAGTCATGAAACATGGCACATAACCTCTCTTTCAAAACTTTTTAACAGTTAGTCTGCGTAAGATTCCCAAGAATATCAAGAGTTGTAAGTGCTAAGTCCTTCTTTGAATCTTAGTAAGGTCTTGACATAAGTGACATCCTGTGGCATTGAGTTCCATAATCTAATTATGTGCTGCATTAAAAAGTATGTCCTTTTATCAGATTTGGAGCTGCTGCTTTTCACTTTCACTTAGTGTCCTTTTGTTCTTGAATTATGAGATGCAGGACTACAGAAGCTCCTGATCTATTTTCTCTTTGCCACTTACCATTTTTATACTTTCATCATATCCGTCCTTATTCATCTTTTTTTCTAAGGTTAACAATTCCAATTTTTTTTCAGTCTTTTCATATGAAGACTTCTCTATATGCCTAATTATCACAATCACTCTTCTCTGAATACCTTCTAATTCAGTTATATCTTTTTTGTGATGGGGTGACCAGTACTTCACACTGTTCCAGAGGAGGGAAAATTATTGATTCATATAATGACATTGTATTTTCTTTCTTATTCCCGAGCTCATTTCTTATGCATCTTACCATTTTACTTGCTTTTTTTGACTGCAGCTGCACATCGAGCAGGGCTCTTCATTGAGCTGTCTGCAGTGAGGCCCAGGTGTTTTTCCTAAGTTGGTGCTCTTAATTGAGATCTCTGGTAAAGTGAATGATTTCTTACAGTTGGTTTGGTTTTTTTTTTCACCAATATGCATTATTTTGCATTTAAATGAGTGATTTTCACCTCTTTTAAGATGTCCCGTCCATCTAGCTTGCTCAGTTCTTGTCCTCTTCAGACTTGGTTAACGGAAATTTTTTGTGTTATCTGCAAATTTTGCCACATTGCTGTTCACTCATTTTTTTCACATTAATTAATATATTTTGAACACCTGGTCCTTGTATGGTGCCTTGAAGCACCCTGCTGTTAACTTTTTGCTATGATGAAAATTGACAATATGTATGCATTTTTTTATCTTTGAGAAAAGTTTTGCTTCATTTTGCATCCTATCCCAAAATGACTTAGTCTCTGACTGAGATGGAGCCTGAGTTAGTCTCTTGAGAGGAACATTGTTCTTGCCACTTTTATTAAGTGACTCTAACAAGGTTAAGGGCCAGATACCTTCACAATTAAAGCTAAATGTCTGAGAGACAACTATGTTCTTTGTGACCACAAGTATGGAAATTAAGGACAGAGGATGGAAAAGTAGTTAATTCATTCGGTATGTAATGGCAGACACATTCAAAATTAAGATGGGAGCAAGCTTTTAACATAGCTCTTAACACTGTCTTGATGATAATCCTAGAAAACAGGAATATAATCAGTCTAAACAGGCAGGGGTATAAGAGTCTGCTTCTTACACCCAAGACCTTTTGTGAAAATAAAAAAGGAAAATAGTGCTAAGATCTAGGCAGCTGTTAATTTTCCAGACTTTCTTTCAAAATCTGATAAGAACCAAGATATTTTAAGATTTGGAAACCCCATAGCTCTTGTGGAAAAAAGGAAAGGCAAACCTATTTTGAGGCTTTATATGTCCTGACATCCCCTAGGCCTGCTTATTTCCTGGTATCTCTCTCTCTTTCTCTCAAGTGTTCCCCATCCTCTCCCTGAGAGAGTCTATGTCTGCTTCATCAACCCTGACTGCCTACAGTATGCAACAGACTCCAACCACCTTTCCTCACAAAGAAGATTGCTTGCACAGAGGAAGGCTCCTCAGACTGCTTGGAACACCTTGCACAGATGCATGCCACTGCATTGAACTCAGAATGGACACAAAAAGAGATCCTGAACATATTGGTGGAAATGTCATCAGCCACCTGCAACTCAGATCCTACCTGTTTGGGTAAAAGAACTATAAGGACAGCTAGAGCTTCTTGTGATATTGCTAAAGTTTTGTCTGAAGGAAACACAGTATTTTCCATACCATAGTCTACCCAACCCTAAACCAGACTATTTTGGGTGAATGGAGGTTGACAACAGGTATCAAGTCTCTCTTTTCTGAACAAGCCTATTAAAATGCTAGTAACCTCTCTACAACTAGTACCGGAGCTTAATAAGATGTGAGGGCCGAACATGGAATATAATCTACGGCTATCTGTAGACTGATTACACATACGTATATATATGCACACATGTATATCGGTGTCTGTATATGAGTATATAGACTATATATATTCTTTTTCCTTGAGCAAGCTATTTTGGTATAGTCAAATATAGGATGCTGAATTATAAGAGAGTAACACTAAAATTTGCCACTGTGACCTTTCATGCACAGCAACACAAAAATTGCCAGAATAGTATAGCACAATCAAAAATATAATTTCTTATTTGAAGGAAGAATAGGAAGAAAACTTGGTGCTCTTAACTTAATTTTTGGAACATTCTAAAATACCACAGTGCTTGTGCAGCACACAAGGAAGTGACAGGGATGGAAAATAAATTGTACAGTCACACCTATTAATGAACATAATGTAATATTGTGATGCTTTTGCATCAAATATAAGAACAGAAACTGTACTGTGTGCCATTTAGTTAATTTAGAAGAAAAAAAAATGTACACCAAAAATATGACCTCACTGCAGCGAACAATTCAAAGCTAAATGCTTTTTACAATATATTTACAGTAACCTCATAAAAAGTTATGTAAGTCTTTTTTTACAGTTTGCCAGCCAAACCTAAGAAAATGACTTAATGTTAAGTGATTGAAGGCTGAGTTTTGCAGAAACAATGCATATGGAAAACAGTGAGAATACTGTGCCTGCTGCTGGCTTCGTACTGAAATATCCATGCTTTGCTTTTGCTGTGGGTTAATATATCTCCTGAAATGTGTGTATATTCAGATATTATTAAGAGATAAATATATGCCTTTTTAATGGTGTATTGCCATTTGGGAGAATATCACAGAATACTTTTCAACATCTCTAGGAGTCTGTCGCTCGTTAAATGAAGCCTGTAGCCCACTATTTTTCATGTAAACCCACATGATAAAATGTATCAATAAATAAGCATTAAAAAGCTGTCTGAAATAAATCTGTATCCTGATAATATTCCAGTGCAGAATTGGCACTTTTTTTCCCAGGATTTTTTTTTTCCTTTTTTTTTCTCTAGAACCTATATCAAAACTAATGTGAACACAGAAAATATTTATCAGTGCTTTTCAGGCAGGCTTCTTGATTCTTGCCTTTCCTTAAAAGGCTGTGCATCCACCTGTGTTCTCTAGACTTTATCAGGATATCGGGACCCATGAGAGATGCTGCATTTTTCAAATGAAATGTTAGTCCCTGGTAATGATTTCTTGGGGAGTGGCATCAATGGTTATGATTTTAATGTGCAAGATAATAAGTGAAGCAACACAGGAATAAGCTCTGAAAAATTACATTGGCTAACAAACCTGTATGTTTGGAAGGTCCTGTTTCATATCCTTAAGTCTGTGAAAAGAAACCCATCAACTTCAGGTCATGGGAGCTTCTGTAACTATTGGGAGCAGGCTTAGGTGGCATTTTTAGTACCTCTGCATTTCAAGTTCATATAAACCCTAATATAATTATGATTTTTTTTTTCTTTAGGCTAAGCAAACTAATAGAATTATGAGACACAAAAGGTAACCTTTCTGAATTTTATCTGCTTTTTTTTCTGGCCTTTTTTTCCCTGAGATTCAGAGCTGTAAAAAAGTTTCTGTGTAAGTTTCTTACTCAGCTATCCTACACTTAATGAAGAACTGGGACAATATATTGTTGATGCCCTTACTGGGGGTTTTCCATGTATATACAATCACAGTGACATAAACATATGCAATTGTTCAGTTCAGTTCTTACAAATTCACTTAAAGGTAAAAACTGTATCAGTAAAAATCAATAGGAATTTTGTTTTTTGCTTCAGTGGAACTCAGATTTCATCTAAATGTGACAAAGATATAGTTGAAAAACTGTTTTTTATGAACACTCTCAAATCACTTGTGACTTCACTTTTTTTTTTTTGTGATGGCACTCTATTTTTCAAAGACATTGATTTTTTCCTGACACTTTTAATTATACTTGTCTATGTAAGACAAACTGTGATCCTCAAACCATCCAGTCAAAACTCTCAGAGCAGAATTGTATATGGTTCCCAGAAGGAAACAGCTGAAAACACTAAAGCTAGATGGACAGATACATTAATTATTACATTAACTTCAAATATTTTTTTTCCATACCGATTCCATTTTGAGAAATGGAGAATCTATCAAATCAAGTATTTGACAGGTCATGTACAAAATATCACGCCATTTACCTGTTAGAGAAGAAAATGTTCTTCTAGCTCAGTCTTATTAAAAAAAACTTCTATGTCTTCATACTAACAAACACAGATTTCACGAGATACTTAGGTCTTGCCTATGCATAAGATGTGCATATCCTGTTCATCCATATTAAGTATTATTTTAAGTATATTAGTTTATTGTTAGCAACATGTGAACATCAGCAGATGTGAATGTTGTCGATCCCTAGAGTGGATTGCCTTTTGAAAACATAACTGTCAGAGTGCTGCCTTTGAATTTTCCTAATTGATATGGAACTCAGGGCTAAGTCATTGGAAATATTTTATCTTTTCCTTTCAAAATTAAATATAGTATTGCAAATTCTTGTGATATGTTCCCAAGCTCTGACTGACCATTCATTGTAAGACCTTATCAAACAAGAGCGTCATTACAATCAAGATGTTCTAGTCTGAAGATTTAACTTGTATTTACCTTTGTAGTTTTGTGAAAAGGTTTCTGCCCTATGAATACCTTTATTTTAAAGGCAAGTCTTTAGCGTGCAATTTAATAGAAGTTAACTGCCTTGTCATTTAATAGCAATGGTAACTGTCATAGCTTCGCTCTTTAATTAGTTTTTTGCTGTTCATCTGTTTTTTGTTTAAATTGAGATCTCACTGATTTTGAATAGTGAAATCAGATTGGCCTTTAACTTTTAGATTCCATTTCATATTCCATTGAGCAGGTACAACACAGTGTCACTCATGCAGCGGTAAGTTAGGGCTACAGGAGAGGGGGGAAAAAAAGAATAACCCAAAATAGCCAAGTAATAAAGCTTGTACTGTCTTTTTTCCTTAAAATGTAAAAATATATCAATTCAATTAACTTTTTTTATAACTTCAAAAGTATGTGCATATTCAAGGTACTGGATTTTTTTGTCCCAGTCTTATTTTAGGAAAGCAATTTAAAGATTTAAAGTACAGCCAGAAGTGTTGATAATAGTGTCAATGTTACATCATAGCTTGCTATTTTACAATATATTTTTTCTTACCAAAAGAAAAAAAAAAAAGCCATAGTACTTCATTTACAAAGGAGATGATTGGTAAAGAAACATTTTAATCCTGTGCCTAGCTGTAAAAGAAGAATTTTAATAAAGCAGTATTTGGTTTGCGTGCAAACTTCTCTGAACTGCCTTGTAAATTTTAGCCAAATGTTTGAAATTTGTCCATAACATTAACTGAGAAATGTGAGGTTTAAAATAGGATATGTTATGTAAGTTCTTCCCACCTCCCAGTAATTGGTAAATCCAAGTAAGTAGCCCTATCGTGACTGTCAGTCTGCATGCCTTTGTACAGATTCAATTTAAAATACTTCTTGTACTTAAAATCTACTTGGACAGATCTTGCATCTTTCCATATCCTTGTGGTTCTCCCTAGATGGTCATTTCCTAGTAATTACTGTGGTGGAAAGGAAATCTGATTAGGAAACAAAAACAATATTGTGTTGAGTAAAACTAATTCCACTAATTTTAATTAAACTTTTGATAAATAGGAATTAATAGTAATAGCTAGATGTACATTTTTTGTAAATTTAAAGAACTGTGGATAGAAATGCCTTATTTCTTTCAAAACCATTCTTTGTGTGCCTATGTCAGCTAAACATTTTCCTGTACACTTAAAATAGATTTGTGGTCTTTATATTATATTGTCTATGAGATCACCAACATGTCTTCTGTTAATGGAACTCCAAGATAAAGCTTAATGTTATAATATAATCCCATAGTCTTTTCCCTGCCATTAGTACACAGCACGCTGATTTTTTATGCTGTGGACAGTCCATATTCAACTATACATTGTTTTCATCTTGCCTCTGTAAGTTTTGTCTAAATTACATGCATTCATATTGCAACTTTAAAAGTGATAAGGTGGTGACAGACAGGAAAAGAAGAATTTTTTTTTTTTTTCTGTTTCTCATCACCTTATGACTTTTAACATTCTTTAAAAAAATAAATTGACAGTTGATACATGTGTTGATCAGGCCTTTTCTTATGGCTTGATTGAAGGGGAGGCTTTCAGAAGCTGATCTTGAATACCTGTCTTGCAGCTCTCAGTACGTTGAATTAGGATACATAATTTATGGCTGACATAATTAGTTGTGATATGTGGAAACAAATAGTTTTAACATTATATCCTGATATAGAAGGAACTTAGTAAATTCTTGGAACACTTAATTTGTTTGAGAGAGATGAAAAGCTAAACAAAATCAGTGATGTAGTAGGAAATCATTCAGACATTTACAGTATAAGCTTTTCTGTGTCCCAAGAGATCAAAAGAAAAGTATGAGAGTGGTGCACTTACTGCTTCTCATCTTGAGATGTACCGAAGTAGTTGTCAGTGGAAGATCTGTGTTGAGCCAATCAGGAATCCAGTGTTAAGCAAAATGTATGATCTTTGTCCCCTTGGTAACAGTTGTGTTTAGCACAACACAAAATGTGTTGCTCTAATCATTGCTCTAATTGGCACCTTTGTTGACAGTCTCAGAAGAAAGGTCAAGACGTGGTTAGGCATGGGACTGATGTACTGTCTTACTCACAGCTGCAGCCTCCTTGGCTGAATGCTGTGGTTTATTGAGCAGCCATGTGCTTTTTAAATTCTACTAATTTTTTAGCAAATTTCGTGGTAAATACCATATGAATTTAATTTTTTTTTTCTTTTAGGCTTTCTTACAAATAGTGTGCTTACTGTGTTAAATCTAGGTGAGAGAAAATGAAGTGAGGTGCTAAGCTAGTAAAAAATATCTGCAACCCGAACACTTCATAAATTCACTTACTGTTGACAGGCAGTGTTTTACACAGTGGAATATTAACACCACCTAGGCCAAGCTACTTTGAGTATTTGAAGAAAGTACATACTAGAACACCTAAGTTTAAAAATGTCTATTCCATATATAGTCATATTCTATGAGGTAGGCACTCCTAGAGGGTGATTCAGAGCCCTAAATTAGTTGACTAAAGTTAAACAGTGTGAATACCTCCCACAGTAGCAATATGTTGCAGAGGGACAGAAAGGAGACAAGTGAAGGGAGAAAGGGAGGAACAGAGTGATAAGGACTATAAATTAAATAAGTCTATAGTGAACTTTGGAAACTGTTAGAAATGAGTAGAAGTTTTTTGACAAAAGGAAGCTCAGTTTGCTTGGTATAGCACATACTCCAAACAAGTAACACCTTTATAGGTAACCATCACAATAGTGTAGTTATTACACCTTCAGCTGTGAATATACGTACATGCGTTTATTGTATCTGTATTACAATTGTTCCTGGAGTCCCCAGTCAATACAGGAGGACTAAAGCACATATATAAATAATTCCTGCTTCAAAGAGCTTACGAGAAAAATAGGACTCATAAGCAAAGAATAGGAAGGGAAAGGGGAGAAAGAAAAATGAAATTACCTGCCCAAAGTCACCAAAGGTAATAATTCTTTTTTACTATAACACAGACTATAATCTATAATCCCCACGATTTCCGTGTGTGAAAACATTTATAATGCACACAACTTCTGGGAATTCACTTATTTAAAAAACATTTGCCTTTAGTAAAAGAGCAAGTATTTATACTCACAAGTAATGGTACCACAGTAAATAGTCTCATTTATGTTCATAAGGGTTGGGTAGAGCTCTTGAAAATGTAGTCCTTTCACAGTATTTATAGCTGTTCTGTTTTTGATTAAAATAATTCATTTGGGTTGTAGGCACCTTCGTAAAGAGAAATCAAGAATTCTGCATTCATCTGTCTGTAAATTTATTAGCTCATTAGTCACTGTACAAATGGATGGCAAATCTCAATTTTTCATCCTCAGAACCAAAGGTTACTAAAGGACAGACATCCTACATGTCACAAACTTATGATTTTTTATTTTGTATTTAACATCCATTTAGAAGTCTTTTTGGCATTTAATGGGATTTCCAAGGAGCTTTCTAGTCATACACAGACATACATGCACACATGTACTAATGCTTTGTATCTATCCATTCATCTATCTACCTAATCCATCTGTTTCCTTATGTTGTGTAGGACAAAAACATTTGACATGTAATCATTTATTGAGATCCATATATCTCTGAGAAGTTTTCCATTCGATACTGTCATTAATGTGCACCTTCTAAAAAAAAAACTGTTTTGGGAAGAAATGGGAAGCAAATTCTTCTGTTAAAAATGGTAGAGACATTATTTCACTTGCTGTCCTCTTTGATGGACTTGCTGACTCACTGTAAATTGGCTCAGTTGATAAAGTTTTGAAAGTTCATATCCTTAGTTTTGGTAAAGCTAATATAAAAGTCAGAGGTTGTAGGTTCAGGGTTTCCCATTTTGTAAGTACTGATAGTACAGATAGTCTGATATCAATCTGTATCTTTTACAGAAGTACACTATACTGGAGTAGAGTAGAGCAATACATACTTGACAGTATGTGGATTTCCTAAATTCCATCATGTTTTAGATTTGGGTTTAGAGTTGGCCTGGGCCAGCTGTTGCAGACATAATGGTACTGTATATATTATATTGCGGAGCATCCTATCCTGGTTATTCTGGACAGAAGGCTTTGGCTGGTTACCTGTTTACTTGCAGAGAAATGCGAATTTCAGCTTGCATTCTTTTATTTGGTAACAGGCAAGAAAAATATTTAGGCAAGTTATCTTCTGCCTGAAAATACTGAAATAAATTTATATGGCCATTTATCCCATTCAACAAGAATATATGATCTTTTGGTTGGCTACAGAAAAGGCACAGGCTGTATTTGATATCTGATGGCTATAGTTTTCTTTAGACAAGCTCATAAATTTTGCCTTTTAATAGAGAGAAAGTGAACTAACACATGTTACAGTGTCACATATTTAGTAATGTGAGCTTTATAACTACTGAGTGAGATTTTTACAGTTCTAGAAAAAGTGATTAGTGTTAAAGCACTAGGAAAAGATTAAGATTTACTTATTATTGTAACTATAATTTTATCATCCTTTCCTTGCCTAATTTCCCCTACTTTTTTGTCATTTTAATAGAGAGAGTATTCAGATATGTTGGATTGAGAGCATATCCTTGGGTTACAACTGCTGCAATCAGTCACTGTTTTCTTTGTTCTGGAGTAAAGAGATAAGCCCTTTCATTCCACCACTATCAAATTTCTTTTCACTCTGGAGTAGAAGCCAGACATTATGAATCTATCTGTAGCACTGGACATATCAACCCTATGAATGTCCAAGTCAGAAAGCACATTCCTAACAGGATGCAAATTTCATATTTTGGCAACAGAAGAATATCTGCCCTCTTTTCAGTGTCCTGATAATCCTGGAAAGGAAATCAGGGCACATGGACTGGGCAGAAGAAGGAGTCATGTTCTAACAGAGTAAGTTTAGATGCAGCTGGAACATTTGGAGCTACTCATGCTGTGCTTGATTTCCTGCTCTCTTATAACATGCGTACTAAACATATTTATTTGCTTGCTTATGTAAACACTTACTCTTGTTAACATTTTTATATGCCTGAGTTACAAAGCAGCGTACCTCAAAAATGTAGTCGAAAGTACTAAAGCAACCAGTTTCCCTTGGTAGCTGAAACTGTGTCTAAAAGAATTTCTGCTGAAAGAACTTCCTTTAAAACTGAATCTATCCTCCTTCTCACCACCAGAGAAAGGTGATTTGGTAATAAAGTATAAATAAGAAAACCACTTATGAAATGAAAGTGGCCATTGTAGCAAAAAAAGGAAAAAAAACCCCAAGGTGTTTCACCTCTTACCAGAATAATTAAGAACTGGTTGTGGTTTAACCCCAGGGGCTTGCTCTCTCCCCCACAATGGGACGAGGAAGTGAATCAGGAGGGTTGGAGTGCAAAACCTCATGTGTCGAGATAAACTCAGGGACTGAGATAAAGGCAGTTTAATTGGTAAAACAAAAGCCACACATGCAAGCAAAGCAAAATAATGAATTAATTCACAGCTTCCCTTCAGCAGGCAGATGTCCAGCCATCTCCAGGAAAACAGGGCTTCATCACATATAATGGTAACTTGGGAAGAGAAATGGCATAACTCCAAATGTCCCCCCTTCCTGCTTCCTCCCCCAGTTTATATTTCTGAGCATGACATCATATGGTCTGGGATATCCCTTTGGTCAGTTGGGGTCATCCGTCCCAGCTGTGTCCCCTCCCAACTTCTTGTGCATCCCCAGCCTACTCACTGGTGGGATGGTATAAAAAGCAGAAAAGGCCTTTACTCTGTGTAAGCGCTGCTCAGCAGTAGTTAAAACATCTGGGTGTTATCAACACTGCTTTGGTCACAAATTGAAAACATAGCAACATACTGGCTACTATGAAGAAAATTAACTCTATCCCAGCAAAAAGTTATTATTATCCTCACAGAAAGAGAAAAAAAGGACATTTTTGTTTCATACCTTTTCCTTCACATTTTGAATATAAAAATAAAATTTCCATATAAATATGCAGTTTCTGTTATAACCTGTCACTACTCATCTGAGGTTATAATATATTTCCTTGGGTCAGCTAAAGACAGATAGGAATAAATATAGTGTAGCTCAACTTTGGGGTTTTTGTCATTTTTTACTGGTAGCAAGTTCATTTCACTGCTTTTGTTTTCACGCGACCCTATGTCTATGTGAAGTCACATTTAATTTTTTGATGAATAAAGTCCTTCTAATTTCCTCTCACACCAGCTGTAGGATTCGTAAGTGGGGTGCAAGTGTCACATAGTTAGAGGAAGAATATTATGTATTTTAGAACTTACAGGCACAATCATGCGCTTTGTTTCGTTATTAACTTTCCTTTATATTGTTTACTTGCTGGGACTTTGCTGCCTGACTTTCTGGAAAAATGCCGGGCTCAAAGAAAGTTTCAGCGTCCCCTTCCTTTTTACCTTTTCATTCAAATGCTTTTGTGCATTCAGGAGGAGGACGCGAGCTGCATGAATTCACGATGCACAGACCGCAGGAGAAGACATTTTTAGCATAACTCGCTGCTCTCCGTGGTTTTGCGTGTTTCTTATTGGAACCTGTTGTTCTTATGCTGGCTAACAGTGTAATGTGTGGCAACACGAGATGGATAGCTATTGAACACCAACATGTTAAGAGTTCTGGGAAAAAAAGCAAGCTAAATATTTTTTTTTTTATTTGACAGTGGGGTGAAGGGGACTTTTCTGGCAGTTTTAACAGTCATTTACAATCATTTAGTTTACTACCTGTGGAAATATATAGTACAGCTCGGCTATGCTGTGAAAGCCTTTCATTGCTTGAGTGGTAGTGTTGAGCTTTCCTGCCTTATGTAAGCCAAATGTTTTCAAAATGGAGCTGCTTGCGGAACTCTTAGGATGTCTCTGGAGGGATGTGCCAGGGCAGGGGCATATTGGTTTTGACTAAGGAACTTGTAACCATTTTTCCCAGCCAAATTATATATTACTAATGACAGCAGTTCTACAGGGAAACACAAGTGAATGTGCTGTAGATAACTGCAGAGGAGGGAGAGAATATATCATCTCCCTGCCTTTTGTTTTCGAAGTCTAGCCTTAGAAAATTAAAGGACAGGAGAAAAATAAATTATTAATAGTGCTCATGAAATTTTAAACGTACAAACATATCCTGAAATATAGTAGCAGGAGGGTGATAAACCCACACCCTTTCCACTTTTTTCAGTAGTGGACATGTTCGTGCAACAGCACTCAAGCACAGCTTCTTACTGCAGGTGCTTTTCCCATTTTGGGAGTTCACTGCCCTTGTTTTGTCAGCCTCAGCATTTTGAAAGTGTTGGCTCACCCGCAGTGCTTGCAAATATATCACTGTCCATGCTGCCTTTGCTTTTTGTATTTACTGGTGTCTTATGCTTCAGGGTTTCTGATGCCCTTGAAAAGCTGTGACCATTTTTTACATCTGAAAGAGTGCCAATTCATTTATTAAGACAGAGTCTGTGAGGCCTGGATAAATTTATTCTATCTAACATTTAATAAAACATTAAATTAAAAATGTGACTTATGTTGTGACATACTCAGCATTACCCTTCCAAGGTTTATATTTGAGTGTTGCAGTGCCCCACTCTCCAGAAGGTAACATGCTATCAATCTAGCTCTGAGGTGACAAGGCCACTGATGTTTTCCCGTGGTGGTTGTTTAATAATTAATTTTTCATTGCTGGTGCGTTCAATAAATAGATTGCAACATTTAAGACCAGTTTAATACATTTATAGGTTCCTTATAAATTCCAATAATGATAATAAGAGAATAATGAATTTGCACTCAAAGATCTCAAGATCAAACAAGCAAATTAAATCTGGCCTGTGCCTAAGCTGTGGCTGCTAAGGTGGGGTTTTTTTGTTTGTTTTGGGTTTTTTTTTACTGTGAAATCTTCCCTGTGTGGATAAGCCTATCTGGTGATTTGTTGAATTTCTTAGCATTTCACTTGTCATATTAATTTAAATCTTTAATCTGAGGACGTGGCAGGCATATGAAGTGGTACATTAAATCAATATTATGTTGCAGATGATGTCTCTGAAGAGGTTGCCATTGTGTAGGGGAATGCAATAGTAAGAATAATAAAAAGAAATTGCATTTTGATCTTTCCACATATGTTATTACAATGCTGTTCACCCGTTTTAAAAAACATACAGCTTTGCTTGTAAAGGCAATCCCTTGCACAGTGCTTTGTCACATACTCAAAATGCAAAGTTAAAAAAAAAAAAGAGTCCAGATGGGGAAGTCTTGTCAGTTACTATTAGGATTGGAGAGCATCAGCCCTATGAAGAGGGAGTCTGTTGCTTAACAAGCGTTTGCTTAGCATTTAAAATAGATGGTTGTTGGTCTCGTTAGAGTTCCTGATAGTCAGAGATAACCTCATTAAGAAAGTTAATAAAGGAGGAAGGTACATTTGGTTTATCTATTTACTTTATGTCTCATCCAGGGCCTGATTTTCCACTTCTTTTCAAACTTTTCTATATAATCACTTGAACTGGGGTGATTCTGTCGTTTCACAGCCACCTCCACAGCTCTTTATTATTGCACACACGGTACAGTGGAAAGGGATTCAAAGCACTGTTATTCACTCCTGGCTCCAAAACCATCTTACTGAGCATCCATTCACTTCGTTATCCATTTTCTACATCTGTAAAATACAAATCAAGCTGATGACCTCAATGAAATGTTTGGATTAAAAATGCTGGATAAGAGCATATTATGCGAGATGCAAAACAATGGGAAATTGGGGCGTTCATTTTTCCAGAACTTTAAGATCTGACTTCAGATTTTTTTTACCAGTTCTCTTTTTAAAGTAAGTCTGCTGAGACAAGGCCTTGCCAAAAATCTGTGATATAACCCGAAAAGCAAGGGAGGAAAAAAAACCCCAAACAACCCAACACAACAACCACATCTATTATTATCCAGATTCTAAAGAAATCAACCTTAGGAAAGTCTACATTTCTAAACCAACCCCCGGCAACCAATGCTTCATGTGACACATCAAGGCATTTCTTTAGCCTTCCTCGTTTTTGCCATAAACCAAGGCTACCAACACTCAAGCTTGCAGGCAAGCAAAAGACAGAGAGGTAGCAAGTAATCATTCCCTGGGCAGCAGTTAGCTGTGGCTGCTGCTCCAGTTTATCTGCTGAACAGCTTTTAGAGAGATCATAGGCTGGGTACCCATATGTAGGTGGAGAAAAGAAGATAAGGGCTTAGGAAATATAACTATTGTGGTTATTGCAGACAGAAAGATATGCAGCTGGAAAATTGTGTTGGACTACTAAAGAGTAGAAATAGGGTGGGGGGGATATTGTAACAAAATGTACGAGAAAAACTCGGGCATGGGGGTATCATAAGATGATAACAAGAGGTGAAGGGCTGGTAAACCTCCCTTGCTATAAAAGGGTTAATTATTTAGCTGTGGTTGGTGGGGACTCCATGTATTTATAATAGGTACTACTTGTCATTAACTGGTACTAGTCTGTTTCTTGTTTTGGCAGTAGCTGATTAATACTATCAATGGTGATGTCTATCCTGAGAAAAGTAGGTATTTCACTACTGTAAGCTGATCAGGTGCTGAAAACTGGATTTGCCATGATGCAAACCATCAGTGCTGCCTGCCGTTACTTCGGTATTTGCCATTTTCGGATTTGGACACACAATTACAGCTTATCCTGTGGTAAGAGATCATTGCTGACCCACTTCTGCATATAGCAGTTGCCAGTTGGTGGCTGGCAGTGACCTTTTTCCCTAGTGGTGAACGGTCATCACTGAGAAGCAATTGGCACCGACCGGTGAATGCAAACTGCACTTGCTGCATAGCAGCTCACTAGCAGGGTATATTCTGTGTAGGCCCTTATTTTGGGGCAAGGAGCTGCAGAAAGCAGTTACTGTTTCCTGCCAGCTGTAGGTCCCTAATTAGCTTCTGCAGTGACTTTGTGATTCACAGTGAGTGATGAGCAGTGATAGTTTACTCATGGAGTATGTAGTGACTTCAGGTAAGAAGCCTGGGGCTGAGGAGATAGGAAATGTAGTAGGATAATGGGATTATTGTAGCTAGAAGGGAATCAGGTAGCAATACTTTTTTTTTTTTGTAAGACTGAAGATATAACAAACAAGGGATTACAGCATGGAAATCTAAGGCTGAAATTTTAAGTGACTCACCCATTCATTTGCCTTGTGCACTCTCAGTTAGTCTAACAAATGTCTTGATATTGCTGTGACTGAAATCCACTTAGTATTTATGCTTTGAAGACCCATGCAATTTCAGTGAAGTCATTCCTGAAACACAGTAGGAGATTCAAACTCAATGCATGCGTGTATACCTAACAGTCACTAAATACCAAGAAATGCTATTTTCTAAAGGGTGAAAGGAGCAATGGTGGGTGGCTTGACTGAAGATAAGCATTAGGAAAAGACATGATAACGAGATTTCTCCTTGATGTACAATAAGTGCATATAAAGAATAGTAACAACCAACCTATCAAGACAGAAATATTTAGGGGAAAATCAGAACATTTGGAATCTATTCTCTCTTCCAGAAACTGTAGGAAAAATTATTAGAAGTAGTATCTTACTGATAGCTCCATATAGGCAAATGGGAGACCACAGTAATTTGTTTAGGGTTTTTTTGACTTCAGTTTATGAGGTTAGCAATAACACTGCAGTAATGCAGAATGGTGTGTGCAAATGTTTGCATGAAGTCCTGGGCCTTTAAAATTTATCCTGATCCTGCAGAAGGAAGGCAGGCATTTATTACAGTATCCCTTATTATTGAAGAGAATTATACTTGATGAATAAGATATCCTTTTGTAGTCCAAAATAAATTTTGAAGAGGGGATAACTAAGAAGTTGTACTTCCTTACCTGTTAGGACTGCGATGAAATAACTCTTAAGAAATCAGCAAGGTGTGAGTTTTATTAAAATTGTACACTCAGTTGATTTTTGTTCCCTAGGTATGTAACACATATGTACAATTAAAATTAGCTAAACTACAGTATGGTCACCTTTAAATCTCCTTCTCTTAGAGCTAGTTGTTTCAGTGAATCTGGGAGTGACAAATCCCACTCCTTGCACTCTGCCCAACACTTAGTTTTGTGTAGGAAACCTTTGCTGCTACTGAGTGAGTCTTTTTTTAGCCTTTCCAAAGTACGTTTTTTCTTTCCCTTAGCGCTCTCAGCCTGATATGATCATAACCTTCTCCAATTCAATGTCAATATTCATTCATTTAGGGTATGGAATCTTATGTCGCTCCTTATATATCTCATATGGTTGGACATGCGATTTAAAAGCCTGGACTTGTTAATAAAGTGTGGTATGTGAGGTCTTGATTAATTCTATTTTAAGGTTATGAAAAATACCATTTCAGATCTACAGTATTGTAACATTTGAAAAATGCTGACTTGTTAAAGATAACCATGGCATATTTCTGCAGAGAATGCTCTCAGGACATTTGCTTTTAGAAAAACATCAGGTTTTAGGCAGAAGAAATGGTTCTTCTATCTCCATCTAAATTATTTCTTCCATCTTAGTGCTACATTCAAAGGACTCTGGAGGTGTTTAAATGCCCACATAATAAGTTTTATGTGGATTATTGGTGCCTCACTTCAAACTTGGGATCAACACGACACTTTATTTTTCAAAAATAAATTTGCAAATACATGTAGCAGGTAGTTTTTTGTTCACTGACTGGGTTCCTTGATTTTCAGGCCATGTCATGGATGATCAGAGTGGTCAGGGTTCTTATTTAACAGTAGACAGTGTCAGAGGGAAATTAAGGGAACTACGTAAAGCTCCCAAATTGAAAGGTACTAACATTTCCACTGAGCCTGTTTCTATCCCACATTTCTGGTAGCAGGGTTATACACTAAAATATGAGAGTGTATCTTCTTACAAAAAAGAATGTATACTGTACAATGTAGCAGTTGATGGTCTTGTTATCCGTATAAATATCTAAACCTTCTTTGAATCCTACTGGGCTCTTAGCTTCAGTGATGTCTTGAAGGAATATGATAAAACATGCTTCCTGACACCAACTTTCTCTTCTCTTGGGAACGAGCTACTCATTATTATCAGAAGGTATTCACCATGGTCTTCTGGCTCTGACAGACCTGATCAAATACCTTCCTACCAGAAGTGGCCAGTCTCTTATTCCCTAGGATTGAAAAAATGTGCTTCTCCCTCTCCACTCTATTAATAGTGTTTAGGTACTAATGGATTGGTCTTGCGAAATTGAATTCATACCTGCTGACAGCTACCAGCTCAGGCTTGATGCCATATAGATCATTTATGGACCATGGACAGATTCAGGGCAATGCTTCTTCAAAAATAAGTAAGAAAGTATGGTATGAACTCTGTATAAATCCACATCAGACATATAACAGGTGGGTTGAAGTAAAAGTAATTTAGAAAGAAGATGGGTATACATTGCAGGAATATGCAGATTAATGAAGTAATAAAGACAGAGGGCCAGATCCTCAGGGCGCTGTAAATCATCATCACTTAGCTGAAGTTACTGAAGCTGTGCTGATTTACAACACCTACAGAATTGATCCAGTAGCAAATCCTTAGTGATAATGTTGGTGTTTTCTCCTGGTAACGGAGCTGCAGGCATCAGGGATGACAGTTGGTTCGTGGGGCAAGTTTAGAACAGAATATAGAGAAAAGACAAGATGCATATTTACAGCATGTGGGGAACTTAAGGCTGGAGAAGACCTTCTGGAGTTTTTGTGTTCAGTTCCTTTTTACTGTTGCAAGAAATGACATCTTATCATCCCATTCAATTTTTTTTCTTAGAAAGGAAGTGGTTAGTCGAGGGAGAATGATATTTTAAGCACAGCTTTACTCTGAAAAACAGATTGAATGGAACTTTTATCACATGCTGCCCTCTGGTTTCTTTTATGATCGCTTTTACTTCTTTCATTTGAAGAAAGAAAAAAATATATTTAAAGCAGGTTTTTTTTTTGGGGGGGGGGGGTTTAATTCTTTGCTATTGCGGTTTTGTTTGGGGTTTTTTTTTGTTGGGTTTTGTTGTTGGTTTTGCTTCCCACGCCCCCCCTCCCCCCTTTCCTTAATGCTACTGTTAACTCTGTAAAGCTGGGGGAATTGTGGAAGAACAAAGTGGATGGTCCTCTAGTTCATTCATCTTTCAGGACATTATTCATCTTTTCACAGCAAATTTTTGCAAAGGCCGCAGGACCTACATACACTGCCTGTGTAGCTAGAACTGGTAGCATTGAGGAACATGATACAAATGCACTACAGCTAGTAAATTGACTTGATGCTGCGTTGCAACATGCGACATGGAGCTGGACTTCACTTACCATCTGAAGTATCTGTTAATCTAGGAATGTCCAGCACACCCCAGTCTGCTGTGCTGTGTCTACTGAGAGGGGAATTTTGTCTGACAAATCTTTAGTGCCGGTAGCAATATACAAAACCAGAAGGACAACAGCTTGGCTTACAAGTAGCATGCTGAGTCTGCAAGGACCAGATAGATTGAAAGGCTTTCTATTGACTTGTAAATTCAGAAAATTTGATTGCGAATCCTGTGGCATACTGAAAATGCAAAAGTGTTCTATGCTGATTATGAATGTCATTTACAGGTTAGGATTGCATGTTAGGTGGACGTCAGCTTTTTATGCAGAGGTTGTGAATAAACTCTGAAAATTTTTGGTTAGTAATGAAGTGTAAATTCAGCTCCAAAAATATTTGAAATTGTGTGTTGCTGGTTTTAGCTAGAGATTTTTACTTGCTTCAAACCATTACTAGAGGAGTGCATATGTGACGATGTCGTGTGTGTGTGTGTATGTGTGTGTGAGAGATGTGAAAGGAGGGGAGAAAGGAGGGCTTTTTTAATCTTCCGAAATGCAGCTCCTGATAACTGATAGAGAAGATAGCATGGATAAGCATTTGGCGTTCATTCCCTAAGCTCAATCTGTTTTATTTGAATTTATCAACGTTTCCCTATCTTCAGAGAAGAATGAAAATGAATGTTTTGCTGAGAAATGTTTTATGATATTTCTAGATGTATTTTTTTTTTTTTCCTGGCTAGCTTTGAGAGCCTCTGGGGTCTCTTTTTCTGACATTTATAAAATTCAGTTAAGGTACCATCAGAAATAGACTGTTACGAGAGACTAATAAAAGTTATCAAGCTTGTTGTCTTTCCAAAACCTTGTGCTTTTATTTTCCTGATCAAATACAGCATATTGTGAATGAAAGCTGCTTTATTTATTCGACTAAACTGTTTTGAAACAACAACAATAACAGAAGATTTCTGTGAGGTGTTTTGCTGGAAAGCTGTATTTACTCCTTCTAGGAAAACATTGGGTCTCCTGCAGAGGAATAGTTATCAGCTGTTTCAAGTTTGGAGCTAAAATGTACTGACATTAAAGACAATATCTCTGCAGTAAACAGGTTAAAACATCTTATTTAACTGGTGAATTTTGGGGGTTGGGGGGGAAAAAGGGTTGATTTGTTTGTTTTTAACACCAGGCCAAGGAATTCTGGTCATGAAGAAATTCAGAGCAGTAACTGTAAAATCAAGAGTTTGAGACAGGACACCGTCACATGCAGGAATGACATAAATTCAGACAGTATTTTAAGTGTCTGTAGTAGTGCACGTTTACTGGCTCAGTGTTCCTGAAGAGGATGCACCAAAGCAGATAAACTCATCTAAGTATTCAGGAAAGTGGCAGTGCGAAGGAGCTTCAGAGGGATATGGGCTAATTTTATGAAGTGCTACTTCCATTATCAGGCAGTTGCATTCATTACTAGGAAAAATTACTTGGAGAATGAATTGCATATTTTCTTAAAGAGCTTAGACGTATGAAAATACAATTTGGATAATGAAATCTAAATTTTGGAACCTGTTTGCTAGCTATAGTATTTAACTAATGGAAAATGGTATATGTTACCTCAGCAGCAACAGCAACACAGAGCAGTTATTTTAGGATACCACCGAAACAAGGGCACTTTTTAGACTTATGCTATATAATTGAAGTGGTTAATTGAACCAAATTGACTACACCAAGGAAAGTGATATTAAATTGGTAAACTTGACTGTTACATAATTTGTGTAATATACTCATTATAGACTGAAACTCCCTTTTCATAGTATGTTGCACTAATGTGAAGTTGTCCTGGTCAGCAGGGTGATGTACAAACTGTCTTCAATGCCCCTGGCTAGCACCCAGCAGTGAGAGTCTGTCTGTGGATGTATTTCTGTCTGTGGTTTATCCTGCACAAGGCAACAGAAGAAATGGGTCTGCTGTGCTTTGTGTACGGTACAGAGTTTTGATACTGTAGATACCAACAATTTATTTGGAGCAGCATAATTCATGTATGTATGGAAAATCTTAGACGCTTGGTCCAACTGCTTTGTGATTATTCTGATTAAAAAAAATGTTTTATTAGCCAGTACAAAACTGGTGCTACAAATGCACTTAAGCGCATCTGCAAAGAACACACAAACAAATCAAAACTCCTAAATAATTAAATTAGGCTAACAAAAGAAAAAAGAAAAGGAAGGAATTAATTTACTTCACAACTTAATAGAATGCAACCTTGAAGATCTGTGAATTTAATGCCATGTTTAGTAGGAGATTTAGAACAAGTTATATGATGGAGTCACTTTAAGAAATGGTAATGTAAAAAGCACTGTAAAGGAAAATAAAAGTCTGGAAGAGTCTGTTAGGATTTTTTTGGATGAGAGGAAGACACCCTTGCTTTCTAGCTGACCTCAGATGAGTCTGAGAGGCAAGGGGCGGCCAGACCAACCTCTCATTTCAGGTTCCCTTCGAGCAAGATTAAGACACAAACGAGGCCAGATGTCATAAGTCCACCCATTTATTAACTGTTCAGGGGAAAGAGAGAAAGCAGCGATAGGAAAGGAAGGAAGGAAAGATAGGAAATTAAGCAAGAGGCCCAGATAGAGGAGCCCAGACAGTCACTACCATGGATCCACGGCGTCCTGGGGGGCCGTGCTTTTGAGGTCTTCAGTGGTGGGTGATTGCACACATGGGGCCGGTGGTCTCACAGGAGGTCGATGACCACACGCGGCCTGAGGTGGCGGCCTTTTCTATAGAGCACAGTCCAGCACATGCACAAATGTTTTGCGCGCTTTACTTTTGGCGGGCTCTGTCCGCGCGCTTTGTTCTTGCTCGCAGGGGCAGGGTTCTGCTCGCACGCTTGAAGTGGCGGTGCACTGCATGCTTTTGACGAGCAGGCGGCCCTGCCTGGGTGTCTGACAAGCAGAAGGATGGTCCGGTGCTTCAGCAAGCCTGGAAGCCACCTTGCCTGCGGCAATGCTGGTCTTCTCAGGTAAGCACACAAAGGAAGCAAGCTTTGAGACAATTAGTGGGCTATTCAGTTTCTCACAGAGTCCTTAGACAGACTAAATTTCCATGAAAAAGTCCTTACAATAGAATAGTTCTATTTTATATATTTGTTACAATTCACCGTAGTATGCTCCTTTAAAAAGATAGCAACTGGGTATTTGAGAAAAACACTCTTGCATTGATCTGGCCTCTGCACTTTGGCGCAGGCGGAATATCTGCAAAGAGAACGTGTTCACCCCTTTGCTGGGAGCAGCCGGACATTGTGTAGGAGGAGAGAGGGAAGAAGAAAGTGAAGACAAAGAATGGGACTTGCCACACAACAGAGACCTGGAATTTGCTGGGCAGAGCAGAGAACAGAGGTGCAGACAAGTTGTAGGAGAGATGGAGGGAAAGGTTGCTCTGTTTTTTTTCTGTTTGTTTTCTTCCCTAAGGGACAGTCACTTCTACAGAGTTTTTTGCAATGCAGCAAGCTATTGAAAGATAGCTGGTCTGAGAGGAAAGCAGGAGGAAGCGGCACAGCAGGCAGGAGAGAGATTTGTCTGTAACCTTTTCTTATTTCTGTTGCATTCTGAGTTTTTTCCATGTTAATTTCTTTGTTTTTCCAACTTGTTTTCTCATACATTTCTAGAGAAAAAAAAAGAAAAAGCAAAACCAGCTTTATTTTGCATTACTTGTAGAGCTTGCCTGAAGGAAAAGGAATGGGCAGGCTTACTTCCAAACACTTGCTGACAGAAGTCTAGTCATAGTAAAAAAAAAAAAAAAAAAAAAAAAAGACAATAACTTGTTAAAGATTCTATGCAAAAAAATTCCAGGTGGTGAAGCCTCAGGAGCTTTTAGCCTGATTACAAGCATTACGGGTAAGTGACTCTGATAGTTAGTTACCAAGACACCAGCCGCCACATCTGGTGACTTACATTGTTCCTTACCATCAAATGGGTTTGTTGTAGACCTAGGTGGCAAATGGGGCCAGACTTACTGCCAGTGCCAGTGTTCTGGGGGTTTGCATGTTTTCCCCAGGGAACTGACTACTGAAGGATTTTTTTTCTTTCATAAATGGATTTGCACCTGACACTTCGGGATGGTGTGTTGGGACAGTGTCAGGTTATTATCTTGGTACTTACCCTCAAAAATTCAAATACTGTATTAGCCAGTTTGGTGCTAGGTACAGTGCTTGAGTTAATCGGGAGCAACCAGCCGTGTCTGACAACCACAATAACAAGCATGATAATTTGGAAGGTGTTTTCAGCATCTGGCATTCTGGTATTTTGACAGAATACATGTATCGGTTTTAAAGTAACATATATGTAGTGCACTTTGGGAACAGCAACTATATAGCCACTCAGTAAGGAAATATTTAGGGTAATGACAGCTACAGGTGAGTTACTGGGTCCAAAAGTGCTTCTGAAGAAAACTGAACATATTGCGCTGTATGAGTAGATGAATATTCTAAGAATAGGACTGTAGAGTCAGCATGCATGTGGATGTCTGTCTTTCTTTCCATAAATGCTGGACTTAGGGAAATTTTCTCAGAGTTATTCTCTCACTGGAACTGACCTTTTTAAGGTTGAAACAGAACAGAAAATACCAAACTCTTTTTACCTCCCTGTGCACTCCGGTCAGTTCATAAGGGCAGGCTACTCTTTGAAAGGTATTTGAAATAGGTTTGAAGGTTATTTACCGTAGGTATTTACATGATTTCTAAAGCACTAAGGTAAGAGTGGATTTTAGATATTTTATTACAGAAGTATTTATATCTTCATTTAGATATAGGCTGGCAATTAATGGTAATGAAAATGTAGGATGATTTTATATAATTTGCAGCTAGACAATTCAGGGAGTTGGGTAGGGGTTGATAACATGTTCTCCATTTTTTATGCATAGTATATTAAGTACAGAATGCGTTTGTAGCTTAAAGCCTTTTCCAGCCATCTACAAACACCAATTTTCATTCGCTGTGATTAGGACTGAGTTTGATATAAGGTCATCAGCTGATTCACTAAGTCGCTTGACCTCCTTTCAGTGTTTTATTTCAATACTGAATTCTGTCCTTTTTATCTTTCGCACCATCAGCTGAGTTCATCTCTCTTAGTTATGCTTAGAGGCTTTTCTACCACTTTGTGGTTTTGTTTAGTAAACAGTACTCCCTTTTATATATGTATGTCTATAAGTACATGTGTCTATTTACAAACATCAAATTACTTCTCTTGTGACATAATATTTTATGTTTTAGCTGACATTTTGTCTCTAGAAGGTAAAGATAATGCTTCCCATGGAAGAGCCAAGCTTAGGGCACACAGATTCCTCTTACCACGCGTGTGTATTTGTGTTAAATCACTTGATAATTACAAGGGATCCAGAACATTTCTTGCAGTTTCTGTGCAGCCTCAGCTCTATAACGTAATTGTGTCAAACTTGAAATTCATGTTTTACAGAGAATTTGTCAAATTGACTTTCTATTTGAATTCCAAACTGAATAGGTAAGACAAAACTTTTTTTTTTTTTAATGCACTTTATATTTTCAAAATATTTTGGGGGGATTGGAATGAAATTTTTAAAAGGTTGACAGCATCAGGGCAGTCTGGAATGACATGATTTTATACTTTACCAGTCAGCCTAGATTTCATACTTTTTTTTTTTTTTCCTGGGTGTCTTAACAGTTTTGACCATAGCTACATGTGAATAAGCATTACGGGCCTTGTTCTTCCAGTTTCCTTTTATTGGAGTTTGTGATGCTTAGAAGTCTGACATTGTGCATATACGGATTTTATTTTGCATATTCGAAGTCTTGATTGTTTGGGCAGTTTTTTGCTCTGTAAAATCAGTCTTAACGAAGTCAATAGGACTACTTGTGTGAAGGTAATGGTTGTGTCCTTTTTCTTTTTTATTGCATACATCTATTATAGTATTAATGAATATAATTTAGGTTATTGAACCTGGTAATGCTTTGGGTGAGTTCACAACAAGGGCACATTGTGCCAAACGGAAAGTTGTAAAACTTTAAAATAGTCAATAAACCAATTAATGTATCAACAGTATATACTATTAGGCAGCAGTGCAGTAATACTGATCATACAGCAGTCTTTAAGGTTTAACCTGGAAGAGGAATAAGATATTACTGTCCTTTTTTAATTCTGCTGCTAATTTAAAAGAAAATTGATGTAAGAGTAATGGAAGGGAAGAGCAAGTTTCTTCAAATTATTCTTTTTGAATAAATCACTTTTGACTAGGTTGTAGCTTAAAAAAACAACAACAAATATAAACAATGAAAATAGTGTAATTTAAAAGATTGCTCTAGCTTCTTAAAATGCAATTTGTTTTGGAAATTAAGTGCCTATTATAATATCCTGAGTGCTATCAATGGAATTAAGCGAGTTTTTTATTTTCAGTAAATGACAAGCTGTGTAGCAGACTATGCCACACCCTGCAGTTTCTCTCCCCCTCCATTTTAAGATTAAGAGCCTCAAGTATCATTAACAATCAAGGCAGGCTTTCCTACAGGAACAGTATCATTACAAATAAGTAGCTTAACACTCTGTGCACGTTAATGCTCAGAACAAATCCTAGAACCGTTTTGCTAGCACTAAAACCCATTAGAACACTGGCCCCAAAAGGGGCAAATCATTGAAAATGTACTAATTATCAGTCAGGCTCTTCGGAAAGATTTTGGGTCAATGCCAGGCTTATTAAGATTTGCAGTAAGTTTAGACTGAGTTTTCTCTTTGGTTCTCTGAAAGAAACTTGTAGGTTGAGAATTTGTTTCATGCATGCATAAATTGAAACCTTATGGATTTATGGAAGTCTTCGTGTTAAAAGAAAATCCGTACATAGTGAGTTCCAGCGTACTGCTGGGATAAGAAGTACTAGTACAGCGTGCCATCTCTGAAACCTACATTCAGCCTGCGCTTGAGTCTTGAACCTGGCCCAGGTTATATCACCAGCATTACTTGTCTATCCTTTGTCAGGAAGCTGAAAAGCAGTCAGCATAAAATAATAAATGAGTAAATGTTTACACCAATGTCATGGCTGGTGCACTGCAGACTGTCTGGGGCGGGGGAGCTTGTCTGTGAAAAATGGACAACGTGTGAATTTATGGCTCTGTCAGGTCATTTTCATGGCTAAGGGAATGGGTATAGTGGTTATCGACCAGCGGAGAATTTATATCTAGGATTGACTATCGTTGTTCAGTACAATGGATTGTTTCTCACACGTCTCATAAATAATGTGCAGCTTTTCATTCAAACTGATGAGTATACCAAAAAGTTGTATTTTCTGCTTTCCCTCTGTGTGGTGTGGAAACAGCAATGACATTTTGCCACTTTCTCCTGCTGCTTTTACATCTATGAGGCCTGAGAGAGAAAAGAAGATAAGTGCCTACTTGTTTATTTTTTTTTAAGCAGTTGAAGCCATCTGTTAGAGGATGTGTACTGACACTGTCTCTCATCCTTGGCTGAGTCAGTGGTGGGACTGGGTTCTCCACATTTTGGCGTCTCAGGATGAAAGTGTTCCAGGTGGTAGAAACTGAAGTTTCTGCTAAGTGGGATGTTCATCAGCTTCAGTGAAACTTAGTTCATATTTTACAGTGCTGGATAGACTGTCAGGGTCTTTAAAGCACACATTCCTCTAAATAATCAGAGAAAAATCATCCTGTAGCTGTTTAGTCACGTATGAACTGATAAAAGCAACCACTCATGGTCAGGTAAGATTGTGAGACCTGACTTGAAGAATCTATCATTTACTCATTCAGTGAGAGGACTGTAGTCCTCCTCTCTTATTCCTTTCACCTGTGCTCATGAGAGAAGGTGAGAGTGGGAGGAGACAGGGCATGCTTCAATTAGTCACGGAAATCCAGGTTTTTCCAGCCTACATTCTTCATTTCTGAGCAGCTTCCACACAAGTAGTGGTGGAAAATGTTGACTGCAAAACTTGTGGCTTTTGGGGATTATCAGGGAAATCAGATGTCAGTGTTAGGTACCTGGAGCTTCTTCTGGCGTGACTGTCCTCTTCAGAGCCAAGGTAGTATTCACTCCTTTTCTCCGCTAACCATGTCAGATCCCAAATCTGCCTGTTCACTTAGTGTTTGTCTAGCAACTTGACTATAGTGAGCCATCACTGTGGCGATTCTGCAGCTTAAGTAGACATTCCCAATTAGCTTGAAGTGAGCTAGCATTGCGTTTGCTAACAATGCAGCCATGGGCAGCACATGGGAGCGATTTGCTGAAGTGCTTACTCAGCATCTGCTAGGTGGGGCAGTCCTTAATGGACTGATGTAATGGATACACTATTTTGTAAAAATGTAAGTGGTAGCAACTGTGGTATAGTTTACACCACAGTGGTAACATGTCTCCTGGGGATTTGCACCTCAAAATGCACTGAGAGCTGTGCAGGGTTTGGAGTTTTGGTTTGGTTTGGGTGGGGGTTTTTTGGTTTTTGTTTTTGTGGTGGTTTTTTTTTTTTTTCTTTTTGTTTTGTTTTTCCCTTCAGCTTCATTCTCCCTCAGAACAAAGACGTGCCCATTCTTAAGATGTAAAGCTGTATCCTGCTGTGTTCCTCTCAGGAAGAAAATTGCTTTCTACTAATTTCTAACACTTTACCTGTAGTATTGTACCAATGAAAGTACTGTATGGGTTTATGTTAGAAGGCATTCCTCTTCATAAGTTTCATTTCAAAAGACCTGAAGTGGATAAACAAATAGGCTTTTTCTTAGTGCTTTAATTTAGTTTGGTATTCTTCAGGTGTGTTTTAACTGTTCTATATTAATTTGGAATTTTTTTTTCCTATGTCTTTGTGAAGGCAGTTTGTGGTTGTAGTAGCAGTAGATCACCAATCAACATTAAAGTGTTTTGCCTGGATTTTGAACTCTTAATTTTGGGGTTAAAGTATATTTGGATTTGCTTTGGTTTGAATTATTTCTTCCTGCTGTTTGAGGAAAATACAATTAAGGCTGAAGCAAGACCTTTTTTGCTTAACAAAGGGAGAACAATGTGTTCGATATGTGTATCTTTATTCTCAGAGCCTCAGAAGTGAATTCATTAAAAGGGAAACTAAACTAGTGATTCAGTGATAAAGCAGCATGCTTCCACGTGGAAGATTTAAGTTCAGATTGACACCTTTTTCTTCGTGTTTTGGAGTAGCTGTTATTAAGCCGACATTCTATAATTTCTTAACTACTTTCCCTTTGTCATACGCTGAATTCCTGTAAATGAAAATGGGTGTAGAGCCCATTCTGAAGGATGAAACCTATCCAGGAGTTCCTGCACCAAGAGTCTGCTGTCCCATGGCAAGGGATCATGCTAATAGAAATGCTGCAGAAGCGCAGGGTGAAACTATTTCTGAATGCAGGTCCAATGTTAGCTGTGTGAGATGTTTTTATGTGTGGATTTGGGGTTTGTTTTTATTGTATTTTCACTTGAAAAGGGAACTTAACTGTAGCTGAACCATAATATTTCACCAGGCTTTGCTTGCTATAGCCTGCTAGACGTAGTTCCCTCAGGAACAGCAAAGTCCCCTCAGATGCTTCTGAACAGCCAAGATTTCTTTTCCTTGACCTATGGATTTGATCTCAATCGACAGGGATCCCAGAGCGCAGCTGATACTCTCACCCTTGATACGTCTGGAAGCAAATCCTGCTGCTATACGGCTGGTGGGCTTAGGCAATAGAAAGGTTCAAATAAAAGTCATCACTGGCCTTTTTTGCTTATTTTAGCATGATCTTTTGCTATCCATTATGAAACTACAATTGAATGCACAGAGATGCTGAAAGTAAAAGGCCTGTCATGGACAAGCAAGGGCGTGTGTGTCCAGTGATGAGGATCAGTAAGAGAGACGCATCTTGCTAATGTGATACGGAGTTAAATATGCCTCAAGCTCCCATATACAGAGGCCTTGCCATCCTTTATGAGCCTCATCCTTTATGAATTGGTATACTTTTGCCCAGTGTAGTACTTCCTTGCTGTATCACTAATGCCAGTCTAAGTTTTGTGTTTAATACCCTGGATTCTATCTGTGTGTCTAAAATGCATCCCATAAGCTCTGTGAGAGCTTACATCCAGTATTTTCAATAAGCAAGTAGGATTTCTTGAATAGTACTTCATTTGTAAGAATGTCCATGCATGGTTCTGTGGTCAAAATTGTGTTGATAGAATACAAATTTCTGAAGAGAAGAAAGATTACATGCTCATGATTTATAAAGAAAAATTATTCTGCTTTCTCATATTATTTACTTGTGGGTTGTTTGTTTGTTTGTTTCCCAATAGAACAGGTTATGTATTTAGAGGAGGCTATAAATATGTGTATTTTTAATAGTGTAATAGATCTGACGTTGTGCAACTCATAAAAATGATATACTGATAAGGGACTGGGCAGAGATCTGGTATTCAGTCTCCAACTTCTTTAAAGATTTTGAATAACCCTTGGTAACTCACTTATCTCTGTAATTAATTTCACATCTGCAAAGTAAAAGAGAGTCTTACTTTTTCTCTTCCTTATATATTTCACTATTAGGATTTATGAGAGAAAGATTTTTTTTTTTTTTTTAAGCATGTTTCTATTAAACAAATTGAACTAGCTGTATCTTATCTGGGTTTTTCAGATAATCCTCTAATTTAGTCAAATGAGAATATTAAAAATAAGAATTAGTTGTGAAACAGAAATGAGAAGTATAGTCTTTTTAAGTATAATACAAATAGGATTTTTTTTCTTTTAAATGGAGAGCTTTATTCTTGCATCAGAATGAGGGCAAATCTTACTTTTTTTTTTTCCTTTTCCAAAGTCAAAACCACTTTTCCATTTCTATCCCATTGATCAGTTTGAGTTTTACACATAAAAGGATAGCTCTTGCTAAGATTAATGTGTATTTGCATTATATAGAACAACATATACATTTTTAATGCCTTGCATTCAAATTCTGGCTTAGACTATTTTTATAGCTCTCCTTACTATGAAACTCATGTGCTTTTTCATCCAGTGAGTGATTCAGTCTGTGAAGACTGGAGAGGAAAATAAACATCTAACAGCACAATCAGCAACGATGTTGTACCTTTCAGAACAGCAGTATCATACTCAAATCTCAAGTTTGTCTTCACAGGACTTGATATAAAATAGTGCATTGTATTTCAGTCTTAGTGCATATTGTTACTAAAATGAGCATTCAGGCAGCTTAGTAATGAGTAAGAGAAAAGCAAAACTCTACAGTGTTGTCCCAAAGTAAGTCCCTAAATAATCAAATACTGGGGTAAGATCTAGGAACACCTAATGAAAGTTCTGCCACAGCTATGTAACATAGACACTTCCAGGGCTTGACAGTATCTGGGAAGATGTTTTTAAAATTTCAGCTTTGTACCAAGACACCTACCTACCTTTTACCATAAAAATGTATTTACTTTACCTATTAAGGTACAAAAAACACTTCAGCTTCCAGCATAGCCTGCAAATAAACATTTTATTTCCAACATACATTTTCTTTTGCGTTTGAATATGCAGTGTGTCTGAACAAAAGTGCTTTCAGTGACTTTAAATATTGGAAGTACCTAAAAGCAGGATTTAGATTATTACATAATTTCTGGATATTAGCCGGAGAGACAAATAAAAATGCCAGAGCTAAACTTTCCAAGATCTTTCATCCTATTTGGCAATAGCATATGTATATGCTTCAATTTCTAAATCTTGGTGCATGCGAAATTGGAGTTTGATAATCTTGTATGACAAGCACCTATGCTCAGTGATTAGCATTTTTACTACTTTGTCTGCAATAATGATTATTAATGCTACTATTATTTTAAAATAAACATTATAGAATAGAATACTTCAGTTGGAAGGGACCCACAACGATCATCTAGTACAACTGCCTGTTTGACTTAGCTCCCTGATACAATTCAGGCTGATGCTGAGAGAACTGGATAAATACTTAAAGAAGATAAAATCTTTATTTAAAAGATACTTATTCATAAAATTATAGAGATCATATATATGGATAGTATTTGCAAGCGATGAATTTCATACTAACTCAAAATTCAGGGCACCCTCAGTAGCTACCTGTTGGCAAGGCCAAATTGCACAAATAACTTCAAGCTAATTGGAAAAGGGGAACAAATCCAACAGCAAACAGTTTACCCTGCACAGATCACATAGTTGTCAGCTAAAGGCAGTGAAATACTGGTGCATGCTGATATAAAGATTCCCTAAAGAAAACTAGAGCTAGATTTGTTATTTTGAATTTTTGGTACATTTTAGTTGCATAAATGCCAGCTACTCAAAATACCTATTGTTTGCTATAGAAGATCAATCCTCGGTTTGCATTAGAGCAACTATTTCGATTTTCGTGCGTGTTGCAGCCTTCCAGATCATTGCTGCAGTAAACCCAACCTTACTCTTCTCTCTCCCCTCTCTTTTTTAATGTTTAATTTTTTGGTCTGTGTTGCACATGTTGAAAGTTGCTACTTTCACCTGTAGGAATTTCTGTGATTCTTAGTGCTACAGTACACAGCCAGCCAGCTTAATTTAAAAGACCAGAGGATGTGTTTTGGAAGGTTTTCTACTTAAATTTATTAAATAGACAGTTCCTTCTGTGGGATGCTGACAAACCATTGAAGCTGTTACTAAAGTGGTTGTGACTATACCTTTGCAATGCAAAATCTTAAAATACAAGAATACAAATAATCGCATGTGTCTTTTGTAAGGTATTGTTGCGTTTATAAAGATGATTTTAATTTCCTTTGTACCAATTTTATATTACTTTTTTGGATAAGTTTTTGCTGGCAGCTGATTTTAGGTTCTACTTCAGTGGTATATATATTTAATATAAAAAATAATCACTAACATTTCAAAATTGGAAAATCCACATTTCATATGATAATATTGAATAGTTGTTACTAAAATATGGGTGGTTTATTTTTTTTTTTTTTTCATTTTTCTTTTGGAAAGGACAAAAATGAAAGGCTAGCTTTGGAATCAGCTAAGCCTTAGTGTGATCTTACTTTTTAAGTTTTGTAAAAAATAGAAGGACTATCTTAGTAATTTTTCTTGTTCTGTTTGGGCAAGCATTTTGGAATGGAATAAGAGATTTAAGGAGCTACTTAGAAAACAAGTATCAATGTCATCAACAGAGTTTATGGGCAAAGTGATTTTTTTAGAGCCTTTCAGAACCATCCGCTGAGACCATATGGATAGTCAGCATCTACCTACCATCTTGCTGGGGTATATAATCTGAGCCTCTTTTCAACCATTTTTCTTAGTGATGTTTATGGCATTTTTTTTGTTGTGTGGGTGGAGAAATAGCTTGTATTTGTTGCTTTAAGGGAAGCTGAAGGGAATTATGTTGAATCAGATTTGGGAAAGACAACTGTATGTGAGTCCAATATCACCTACAGCCAGTCAGAGTCCTTTTAACTTTCAAGTTCTTTCACTTATAGTAACTGCTGTGTATTTGAGCATGGAGTCTTTTATCTCTGGCAGCATTTGAGATAGCCTAACGTTGTGTCAAAAGCAAGTGGAGAAATTTTGGAATGTGCCTCCAAGTCCTGGTCCACCAAGTACATAAGTTAGTATGTGTTCACAGTACGGACAACTGGAGAATGGAGTTGTGGGCATGGAGAAGATGTGTTGGTGCATACTGAGAAGCTACACAAGCATAGAAGTTATAGTCCCTGGTCTCTAGCCAAGATGAGAAGTGACATTGTTTTATAACTATACAGTTGCACTTTTTGTTTTGTGTTATGTTTCAATCTGTTTTGAGAATTAATTAGACAAATATTTCAGTGATGCAGTTTTTTTCAGTATCAGTGATCTCCCACTCATGGCCAACCTTAAAACAGCTATTATGCTGGCTTGATGGACAGGAACATGGTAGGAAAACTTAGGTTAGCTTGGAATTTACAATTAAATAGTACGACAGCTAACTTTAAGGCTAGTGACATTAACCCAATGCTGTATTAGGAGTGACTTCAAGCAATCTGTGGTATCTTCTTTCAAATAATTTCCACAGTGTCCAAGAAGCTAATCTCTGTCTTTGCATATGTTGAGTAAAATTTGAGTCCCCAGATAGTTTGTCATTATTCATTCTTATTGAAAGTATTGAAACTGCTATTTCTCTTCAAATTTGGCACAATCTCTTGCCCAGTTCATCAGTGCTCTGTTTTCATCACTGTTTTTTGTTTACTGATATACTTATTCATGTTCTTCAGTTACTCTATATATGATGGATTTCAGAAAGTTTTTGAAAAATGAAAACTTAAAATTGTTCTTTGGAGGATTAATTAACGCTTCTGTCCCTGTGTCCTCTGTACCATGCATAGTCTGAGATCTATTTTTGAAATGCAGCACTTGAAAGTGTTGCTGTGGGGCTCATACCACGCTGCCTGTTCCTCCTCTCTCCGTGGGAAGTCCTGGTTAGGCCTCAGGCTTGTCTCACACATGCACCAAATTATCATTCAGAACAAGAACACAATGAGTTGCTATTGCTCAGAGTGTTAACTTACATTTTAGCATCCTTCAGCTGGAGGTGCTTGAATTCCCAGTAACTCAGTGGGCATTTTTGGTAGAATCACAGAAATTAGGATTCATAAAAGCTTATTGGATTGCATCAGTCTCTGCTGTAACCAGAATTTTCTAGACCGATTTGAAAGAGTGAGAACTCAAAATCATGCAGCTTTTTCTTTTCAGCTTACCAGACCGTGTTTTTTTGTGTGGGAAGTTGTTGGTTTTTTTTTTTAACCTTTGTTTCTTTGCTTTTGTAGATTCTTATGTTTAGCCTTCAAACAGCTTTTGTTAGCTATCTTAACTTTTTCTTGGGTTTTTAAGCTCTCACCTTAGAGGCTGATGTTGAAAGCAACGTATTAACAAGAACTGAAAACATTATTAGGTATTGGAACCCTTAGAGCAGTGGTAAAATACTTCAGGAGAACTTAAAATTATTACCAAGTAGTATGCTTCTGTATGTTAGTACATAAAGTTTTATTTAAAAAACATTTGTGCTTTCACAATATATTAAGTAGTATGTAAAGCTATCAGCTGTTAGTGGGTATTTTAAATTTGTCATATATTTTGAATTTTCTAGTGCTGATGAAATGAGATAATTGATGAGGCAATTTGTGGTACAGCATAAATATATAGCATTCATCAGATAAAAATGGTTGCTGAGGAATTATACCATATTTAGTAGTGTTAACTTTTTTGCCCTTTATATAATGGCATAAAAATGCTTCTGGAATGAAATTGGGTCTTTCCTTGAAATATATCCTCCATTAATATCACTTGTAATTTCTATTATGTATCACCAATTATATCTTGGCACTTTGCCTATCATAGTGGATATGCTGTTACAGTTACAAAACCGTTTCATCTAGAAGACCTGGTGGCCTGGAACAGTGCATTATGTTTACAGCTGAGAGAGAGAATTTAGGGAGAAATGAAATTTTCCAGAAACTCTTGCTAATGGAAGTTGGATGCCTACCAGAAATGATGCTAAGGAGATCTGAGGTATGAGAGAGACAGAGAGAGAGAGACCTTCTGCTCAGTTGCCATTCAAGATGTAACCTGCAATGACAGTTGTCAACATTGCCCTTTCTGATTCCTCCCAGTTGTACTCCATTTATTATAAGCACTTCAAAGAGATGCCTGCTGTGGAATCCAGAGGAGAGTCACTGCAGGAGTCTGGCTAACAGATTTAGTCAAAAGTATCCTTGCCCCCTGCTATGAGCAATAATTTAATGAGCACTTCACAACAACAATATCAAAACAGGCATGCCCCTTGCTTTCAGTGGAGGGAACAGGTGAGAAGAGCAGGCTTCCAAAATGCATCCAGTGCTTTTGCACCTGGGATCTGCGCCCGTATCTTTTTGCCTTGCTACCATGAGCAGAGAGCAGAATTAAGTTAAAAGCTTGACCTGTTATACAGGATGCATAATGTTTGAAAGCAAGCAAACATTGTAAGTTCTTCTTACTGGCTCCCCAAAGATCTTTTTTTTTTTTCTTCTTTTCTTTGAAAATGAGAGATGTGAGAAGCCCCTGTATCTAAGCAGTTTTGTGTAATTTTGAAAGGAAGATGTACATTACTAAAGCAATAGGCAAAGGGAAATGTATGAATCTCAAAACCATTTTGTGGAATGTCAGATAAAAATGAGTGGGGTAAACCAATACAAGGCCTGCAGAGTGTGGGACAGACCTTTATTTAAAGTTAGTTAGTAGTTCTACTTATGGGATACCTGAGTGGCTTACTCTGGTTTAGAAAGAGGATCCCTGTGCCCTCTACTAGTTCCAACTTAATTTTGCTAGAGTGTAAAAAAATATATAGCCAAAGAATCACAGAACATTCTTTAGAAAAAAAGCAATTTCCTGTCTTGAGAGTAGCTGAGCATGACTGCCTCTGGTACTTGTTTCGGCGAGCAAGTTTGGCCCTTCATTTAAAAAGACACTTCTGAAAAATACCTTTTAACCTCAGCTGAAGCAGTGGGGCTGTACGATACAGTAATTTCCAACTATTGTGCAACAGTTGTTCAATGCTATCTCCTCCAAACTCAGTTTAAACAACTAAATGACTACTATAAGAAATGCACAAAATGCACATGTGCGTAGCAGAATCATCCACAGGAGTACCAAGACAATAGTATTACCTGGTGAAGGGTTACGTAGTTTTGCAAAGGGAAAGTATTTGCATGAAGAAATAGTTATTTATTCACACATCTAGTTAACTGCCTAAAATAAAGACACATTACTACCTGGCACACATTTCACAGGCACGGACTTGATTATTTAACTTCTGAGCCACAAAATTATCCTCGTATTAGTGTCCTATATACTCGTTATAGATCAGTGCCTGTCTCTTAGATTATTCGCTAGAGTTGACAAAATCTGTTGTTCTATGATCCTAATTTAGTTTCTTTTCAAAGAGAAACTGTAGGAGGCCATCACCAGTACACTAATACGGGGCAAGCTGTTACTAATATAAAATCAGAACTCATTAAATCCACGATGTTGAAGATACCAGTCCGTTATTAAAGTTAGGTTATGCCAGTGCATTTCTGTCAATGAAGAAGGTGAATAGTTCACTCAGGATTACTAGTGCAGTTGCTCATAATTAGCCTACAGGATGTTGAATGTCAGTTTGTTAGATCTTTAGACGTTTATGCCCTGGGGGCCTGAAAATTCAGTTTAACATATCATATAATGGACCCTCCTATTATATCCTGCCTTGTTTGTTTCCTGTTTTGTTTTTTTTCTTTTTCTTCCAGTGAAGAAGGAAATCTCTTCTTTAGTTACTTACCAAAAAGCCTCTTTTTATGCAAAACAGCACTATTGAAATGAACTTGATCAATCTCATTTTCTCACTTTTTCTGGGTCCTACTATGACTTTTCAGCTTCACAGAGAACAGACAGCTGGCTTTGTAGCTTGTAGGAGTGTGGATATCACTGAGGTCTCGATAACATTAATGTGACTGGGAGCTAATTTGCTTGTCTACGTGCTCTGCATTGTGGGGTGCATCTTTAGGTTTAACAGTTGTGCTGGAAAAAGCAGTCTGCTTTCAGAGCTGGGTAGTATGAATAAGAGGAGATAAGAGGATTCACAGCCAGAGTAATTTCTAACTGATGCTGTTAAACCTTGATTTAGGATATTTCTGCACAGCTTGGCCCATGCTCACAAAATGAAACTGGTGGACTGTGCTGAGATCATAGGCGGTGATTAAACATTTATAGTTAACCGTAGTATACTATGGTATTGCTGCTGCCCAGAGGCAAAGCATTGTAATGCAGATTCAGTATAGCTGCTGCAAGAACTCTAAACCAAAAAGGGATGTAGAGTCTCTTCTGCAGTGCTGAGTCCTGGCTGTTCTCAAAACTACGCACATTTCTCTTCTATTCTTCTTTATTTTAGTAGGGAGGCAGGGGGAAAAGTAAGTGGAGTTTGCTAATAATGCTTCAAAAAGTGCACCTTCCGTTCTTTGCCTGTCCTTTGCATCTGGCCTCTGCTTAAAGTTTACTCTCGTGCATGTTAGGTTACTCTGCTTTTGTAAACTGGTTTATGCGATTAAATTCTCTAACCCTAGTGCAAGTATGTAGCTGTGCTGCTGGTGGTGGCTCAGTTGCAAGATCGATTAATTAGAATGTCTGCTTGTAGAGGGCCAAAATTTGTTAAATAAATGGGTGTAGACATTTGGATTTTAAATGTATTTCTGTCATATCTGTGATCCCTTTAGGTGTATATATGACAATCTGGTTTAAAACAGGGAGGGTCTTGTTTGGTTTTAGGTGATTATAAGAAATGATGTCTTGACTGCCAGCAGCAGCTGATATTATTCAAGTGTTCTATGTTTTGCTTTGTTTGTATTTATTTGCATACCAGAGACTACTGTTTGCATAATAAGACCACTTTTAGTTTAAGTCCCTGTATGGCTGATTGCACACACATTGCAACGTGGTAGTTTTTTTATGCTATGTTGAGATCCAGTTCAGCTTTCTGTCTTGCAAAGTGTTGACTTATAAATGTTCACTGTATCTGAAGAAAATAGTAGGTTCATAGCAATGTGCTTTTGATGCTAAGTGTCATAATTGTTATTCTGAGAATTTCCTGATGCTGACAAGTTGGTGGAAGAGGGAGAGAGAAAGGGACTTAAAGGACATAGTGAATCACGTCTTCATTATGCACATGTAGCAGTTCAGATAAACAAGTGCTAGTTTACTGCAACAAATGGCATTGAGGAAAGAAAAATGTTTGTCTGCTAAAGTCTCAGAGGAGGGAATTCTAAGATGAGATACTGTGGGACATACAGGAAATGCTTAAACCTGTTTTAGTCTGCATTTACTGCTACGACATTGCAATTACATTTTCAAAATCACTTGTAAGCTTGTATGCAATGTTCTTAGACAAGACTTTTATAATGAAATTGTATAACCTGTGATATGATTAGCTAGTGCCACACTTGGCCCTAATAATTAATGTGATTTAAAAAGAAGTACCTGCTAGGAAGGCACCTACTAGAGGGGTAATTATCATTGGTAAGTTCTGAATTCACGTGCTGCCATGGCTTAACCCGAGCCAGCAACTAAGCACCACACAGCCACTTGCTCACTTCCCCTGCCTTGGCGGGATGGGGAAGAGAATTGAAAGAGTGAAAGTGAGAAAACTCATGTCCTGAGACAAGAACAGCTTAATAACTGAAATAAAATAAAGTAAAATAGTAGTAGTAGTAATAAACAAAGCAAGTGATGCACGATGCAATTGCTCACCACAGTCTGACTGATGATACCAGTCCCTGAGGAGGGGAATACCCCTTTGGCCAGTTTGGGTCAGCTGTCCTGGATGTGCCCCCTCCCAGCTTCTTCTGCATCTGGCAGAGCATAGGAAGCTGAAAAGTCCTTGACCAGCCTAGGCACTGCTTAGCGATAGCTAAACCATCAGTGTGTTTTATAACATTATTCTCATCCTAAATCCAAAACACAGAACTATGCCAGATACTAGGAAGATAATTAACTCTATCCCAGCCGAAACCAGGACTGTATCCACCCCTTATTCTATATCATCTATGTCATTCTCAGGTCCTATCCTTTCCAATACATTCCAATTAAACATCACCACTTCCCCTGTCTTCTGATATATACATACAGATATCATTCCCTTAGTATATGGGCCCATCCCTCTAAAGGGTCCATTGAGTTCACTTACTCCATGACTTTGCCCTCCATCTGTCATAACAGTCTTTCAGGACATGAGAGGTGGTGTGCGGTGCTGGATTGTTGCATGCTGAAGCCAGTTCTGGTTCCATCACCACTGTGCTTTGCTCAAGTTCATCAAAGATCATTCTTCATTAATCTGGATGATTCTTACTGCAATACCCATTGATATGGCATATAGCAACCATAGAAGTGATGACATACAGTATTACACAGCAACTAACATCATGCAATTCAGTTCATTGGCTATTTTCACCCAAAATCAAATCCCCTTGAGGTACACATTGGGCTTTCCCACCCTTTCACATCACCCACCATGTGCATTCAGGTCCTTGAGCAAAAGCAATACCACAAATGGGTTTGCCATTGCCTGAGGCTGGAGTAACTCAAACTGTCTTCCCCATCATACTTTTTATGTGCACTACAGGGACTTTATCCCCTTCTACAGTATGTAAGACTTTGCATTCGGCAGGGCCAGCTCAATTGGCAGATCCTCTAGTGTTGACTAACCAGGTGGCTTTTGCTAAATGTGTATCCCAATGTTTGAATGTCCCACCACCCATTGCTCCCAGTGTAGTCATTAACAGTCCATTGTATTATTTGATTTTCCTGGAAGCTGGTGCAGGATAGGGGATGTGATATACCCACTCAATGGCATGCTCTTTGGCCCCTGTGTCTATGAGGTTGTTTCAGAAATGAGTTCCGTTGTCTGACACTATTCTTTCTGGGGTGCCATGTCACCACATATTTATATTTCAGCCACCATCCTCCATAACAGAGAGGCTTTAACTGCTTGGCTTGTTTGATCGCAGCACATGTTTCACATTCATGAATAACCTGTTCAGTTAGTGTTCATGGTCAAGTCCACCCCTTGATCACAAGCCCATCTATATGTTGCATCTCTTCCTTGATGGACTGAGGTGTCATGGGCCCATCAAGCTAGAATTAATTCACCTTTATGCTGCCAGTCCAGATCCACCTGAGCCACTTCAATCTTAACAGTCTGATCCACCTGCTGGTTGTTCTGATGTTCTTCAGGGGCCCAACTCTTGGGTATGTGAGCATCTACATGATGTACTTTTGTAGCCAGGTTGTCTACCTGGGCAGCAATATCTTGCCACAGTGCGGCAGCCCAGATGGGTTTGCCTCTGTGCTGCCAGTTTCTCTGCTTCCATTGCTGCAACCACCCCCACAGGGCATTTGCCGCCATCCATGTTTCAGTATAGAGGAAAACTACTAGCTGTTTTTCTCTGTCAGTGATATCTAAAGCCACCTGGATGGCTTTCACCTCTGCAAACTGCCTCAATTCACTTTCTTCTTCAGCAGTTTCTGAGACTTGTCATATGGGACTCCACACAGCAACTTTCCACCTCTGATGCTTTCCCACAAGATGGCAGACCCATCAGTGAACAGGGCATATTGCTTCTAATTTTGTGGTACTTTACTATACAGTGGAGCCTCTTTAGCACACACCACCTCTTTCTCTGGTGATGTTCCAGGATCTTTGACTTTTGGCCAGTCCATGCTCTCTTCCAAGATTCCTGGGTGACTGGGGTTTCCTATTCAAGCCCGTTGTGTGGTCGGTGCAACGTACTTACTCCGTGTAGCATCAGTTGCATGATGTGTACAGGGGACCCTCCCTTTGAACATCTACCCCAGCACCAGCAGTCGGGGTGCCAGGAGGAGCTGTGCTTCAGTACCAACCACTTCCCAAGCAGCTTGAACCCCTTCATGTGCTGCTAATATCTCTTTTCAGTTGGAGTATAGCGGGCCTTGGATCCTCTGCATCCCCAACTCTAAAACCCTAGGGATTGGCCCCAAGTGTCCCCTTATGCTTTCTGCCAGAGGGTCCAGGTGAGGCCATTTTTCCCGGCTGCAGTGTAGAGCATGGTTTTTTACATCTTGCCCTGCCCAGACCCACCCAAGGGCTGCTGCATGCATTATCTGCCACTTAATTTGTTCAAAGGCTTGTCATTGCTCAAGGCCCCATTTGAAATCATTCTTCTTCCAGGTCACTTGACAGAGATCAGACTGTAATTTGGATTATGCATTCTCCAAAACCCCACAGCGCCCATGAAAGCTTGTGTTTCTTGATGCACGTGCAGCTGAATGTAAGCATGTCTGAAAGCTGGGCCTCACCTTGTCTCTGAAAAGGATTGGGGATTTCAGCTGGTTTCTTTGAGGAAAACATGGCCCAATTGGCCCCTGTATCAGATAAACAGCACCATCTCATAAAAGAAGTGCTGCTGCTATGCTTACTGCTATTTGTATTTCCTATGGAATTTAGTTGCTCTGAGAATTCCTTGAGTGGCAACAAGCTTCACAAGTGCTTGACTCATATCAGCATTTGAAAAAGACAAGAAGTACATAGTTGTTGGCCAAGAAAAGCAATTAAAGGCAACATCTTGTTTTAATGCAGCGTTTTGAAAACAGGGATGACCTTTGAAAGTTGTATTGTCTTTTTGTTAGCTTATGACAGAATCTATACAAGCCTGATTTGTCACAGCACAGTGTCATCTGTTGAGGAGAATTGTGGAACCACTTGCTGTTGCTTATCTTGCTCTTTTTCATCTTTCTTATTTCTTTCTGCTTTTGTGTTTACCCTTTCATTCAACATAAAGACACCTTAAGCTCTACCCACCGGGAGGAAAAGTGAAGAAGAGGTGCAAAACCACGTCTATATGAACATCAGCATGCCAGAAAAACAGACGTTAGTATCAGAGGAGGATTAATGTGTCTCTTCTTGGGTCTGGGGAAAAAGAAGAGATGGAGCAATTGCAATACATAGCAAATGAAATGTGGGTCTTTACTGATAATGCTGTTACCGAGTGGTTGTGGCTTAAGGGTTAGGGCATGGGATTGGGAATTGGGTCTCCTGGAGATGTACGAGTTTCTTCAGTTGTCTTATCCTTGACCTTAGGTAACTTTTTTTGTGGCTTGATTTGCTTGCCTATAAAATAATATGTTTGGGTTGTTTTTTTTTTTTTTTTCTTCTGTGTGGATGTGAAAGGAATTGATTGTTTGCAGAATGCTTTGAAATTCTCAGACAGAGCCAAGTGACTCTTACTGGAGGCAGTTGGCAACATTTTTTACTTGTGTTCTGCTGAGAAATGGCAAAGGACAGGTAAAAAGTAACGCCTTTCAAGCCTGCCTTGCAATGTGTGTAATCGTTTACCGTGGTGTAAAGTGAGTGTAAAAATGTTACTGAACTAGAAGAAAACAGAATTTTATGCTCATTTTATCCAGGTACAGATCACTACACAATGATCAAGACAGTAGCAATTCAGGCCTTTGTGGTAGAGACAGGATACCCGTGCTGGACAGGGTATGCTGCTATACCTGCAAATTCTGCTGAGAAACCCTGTGTCTCCTGGAAGAAGAGGCTTCTTGTGGGAAGTTTCTAAGCAATCAGACAACAACTTTCCTCTTTCTGTACAATCTGCCTCAGTGATGGCTTGAGACCTCATCCTGAAGGTGGAGCCGGAAAATATGGCAAAACATTTGAGCTAATGGTGTCTGAATTAGCATTGGTCATGAATCTCACAGAATTTTGGGTTGTTAAGGGTTGGAAGGGACCTCAGGAGATCATCTAGTCCAACCCCCCTGCTAAAGCAGGCTCACCTAGAGCATGCTACACAGGACTTCATCCAGGCGGGCTTTGAATATCTCCAGAGAGGGAGACTCCACAACCTCCCTGGGCAGCCTGTTCCAGTGCTCTGTCACCCTCAGAGTGAAGAAGTTCTTCCTCATATTCAACTGAAACCTCTCGTGTTTCAGTTTGCATCCATTGCCCCTAGTCCTGTCGCTGGACACCACTGCAAACAGACTGCTTCCGTCCTCTTGACTTCTGCCCTTAAGATATTTGTATGCGTTGATGAGATCCCCTCTCAGTCTTCTCTTCTTCAGGCTGAACAAGCCCAACTCTCTCAGCCTTTCCTCGTAGGGGAGATGCTCCAGTCCCTTTATCATTCTGGTAGCTCTCCTCTGGACTCTTTCTAGGAGTTCCTCGTCTTTCTTGAACTGGGGAGCCCAGAACTGGACACAGTACTCTAGTACTAGTTTCTAGTTTCAATAAACTAGAATCTAGTTTATTGCTGCCTCCTAGATGTGTGCTGTACCTGGTGGAGTTAAGGGCTAGATTAGGATCTATGTGCTGTCTGGCACTGAACAGTAAACCTGTGTTTTCCATTGCTGTAGAGCTCAAGAACCTCTTTTCTAGGTGAAATGACTCTGAAAGTGTGGTCTGACCAAAAAGGCAGTGCTTTCATGCATCCCCTTCATTGCATACTGCGTTGCATAATGATGTGGGATTGAGCTAATTGCATTCTCTTATCAGCTAAAATCTTTAAATCAGCATGGACTCCATGTAGCATGGCTGGAAACAGGCCTAGAGAAGTGGAAGGCTACAGTCAGCAGAATCTATAAAATAAATCATTTTTCTCAATTAATAGTCCTACTTTTTTTTTTTTTTTTTTGTTGGGTTGTTTTTGATTGGGGGGGTAGTTGATTTTGTTTGGGTTTTTTTTCCTGATTATAACATATTGTCTATATGCAGTGATCTTTTTCTATAAACTGTGAAGAGATGGCCTCACATATGTGGAAAACAGCCCATGTCATGAAGTTTTAATTCTTCAGTAAGATTATCAATAGAATCTGTGACTTTAAAAATTAAGATGGGCTAATTCCCAGGAAGCTCCTTCAGTGTAAGAGGTTGTTAAAGACAAACTGTGTCTCAACCCAAAGTCATAGTGCATTCTTCAGGGAATGCAAATTTCAAAAGCTTGCCAGGTGTATTTCAACTCAGTAGTCAATATTTAGAACAGATGCCTATTCTATAATTGATTGTGGGGTGGTTTTTTTTAATGACAAATAGTAGAACTATGTTGGGGGAAAGACAGTGATGGACACTGTTGATCAAAGCACTGGTATTTACATATGTCTTCCCTATAAAGGACCCTTTGAAGTTAGTTTTCGTGCTAATTTATTCACCCCTTTCCTTAGAAGGCAGCTTTGATAGTGGCAGTGTTTAATTTGTGAGTGAGCAATATTTTGTTTGCTTATGACTGGGTCTCAAACACAGTGGGATCCCGGCTCTGGAGGTCAGATTTCTTTGCCCGATAGCTGACTCTGGTTGACTGCTTTCTGTTGTGATTCTGTGAACCATATCAGTATCGATCAGAATAAAACTTTCATGTCTGTGATCTCTGACTGTGCTGTAGAATAACTTTTATTTTAGGCAAATTTTTCTTTTCTTTTTTTTTTTTTTTTAAATCTTGCTTTTGTATGATATCTGGCGATACAGCCTATCAGTTATTGGCATAAGTGGGCAGGCTTAGTTTTATCAAGCTCTCTTAGGTAGTGTAGTAAGGAATTGACATTTTCCTCAAAAGTAGTCAGTGCCCGGTTGTCTGTACACTGTAAGGATGTTTTGGAAAATTCTGTTGAAAGAAAAAGGTTTTGTTTCCAGGCATTGGTTTTTAGTGTCTTTGGAAAGCTACGTGTACCAAAATGACCTGTTGTGAATGTTGGCATGGAGGGAGAGGAAAACAGGTTTGTTACAGGGTACAAGTCCCCACAGTGCAATTCTTAGAGGGGTACAATGCAATGTTTAAGGAGATGTTTCATGGATCACCTCACTCTCTGGGATAGCAGGTTAACCAGTGAAAGTCAGAGTCAGATTTTGAGGTGATCAGTGAAGCTTTTTGCTTGTGTATGAAGGCGAGTGTGGCTTCATATTTTCACTTACCTGTGCCCCAGTATTACTGCCTGGCCCCAGTATTACTGCCTGAGTTGGAACTGCACATTTTTTTGGTGTCAGATGGTGAGATGGCAAGTTTAAATAGGGATGTGAGGGTTGATTATGAAAATGTGCTCCTGAGGAAATTGGAAATTTTGATAGTGAAAAGTCCTCAGATGGAAAATGGTTGTCAGTAGCTACAGGGGTGTTTTAGAAATCACCTGTGCTATGTTTAATGAATCTCTCTGAGCTCTCTGGCTGGGAAGATCAGACCAAAAAAAAAAAGAGAATGACTCAAAATAGGAAGCAGAAGAGACAGGGTGAACTTATTGTAGTTATTCAGATAAAGCTTTGTGACTAAATTATTTTATTTCTTCAACAGCTCTAAAGGAACAGTTTGGGAATCTACCAGACCAATTAAGATGCACGTGTGACACATTCAATGCATTTTCCCATGGTTAGATGTATTATATTGATATATGAGCAAATTATTTTTCTTTGATTTCTTGTTCTTTTTAAGAAATTCTAACAGATATGACCCAGATGAGTTTTACTTGTTTATTTAAAAAAAAAAAAAAAATTGCAAAGATACCTATTTAAAAGAAGCAGCGTGTCTATATAAAAAAATAACCAATTTAAAAGAAGAAATGGGGTCAGTTATTTAAAGGTGAGCTAAACTATAAATAGATACAGGACTTGCTATTAAAATAGCAAAGCTAAACAAAACACTGTCCTTACTCAAGTATTGGCAATCTCTAAACAAATCGCAATTTTTCTCTTGGTTCCCTGTCGAAATATGTAGCTCTTATCTAAGCAGTGTGCTACGTGGTTTACAGCTCACAGGTAATAGCAGCATTCTTCTTGCTGTAGAGCAGAAATCTGTTACAACCCTAAGTAAAGCAAATGGCAACTGCAGAGAGCAGTAAAACAGGCAAGGGTGGTCATTTTTTCCAACAAGTATGACTTTTTAACTTTAAACTGATAACGAATACACTTCTGTGTAACACTAATGCTGGAAAATTTTTGACGAGTGGATTATAAATGAGTGTCATTGAAACTATTACAGATGATCATTAACATCTCCATGACAAAGTATGTATTAGTGTAACTGTGCTGTATATACACTGGATTTTTTTGAAAAGCTTCTTTGGCTTCTTTGGTAGAAATGCAATGCTCTGTACACGTTACTAGGGGAGAATATTATCCTTAGGTCTGCAGTTCATTTAACAAGAAGTGAAGTAGTCAGTTGTGTACGTGGATGTGACATATAAGTACATATGTTTTTTAAATATATGGGGTTCTCTAATGAGACCTACAGCATTTCACCGTTTTATTCTATTCTGCTTTAAAAATGACTGTGAGGGGATCTTGCCTCCCTGTGTTTCTTCACTATGTATTTATTTCATTGTTTTCTTCTAAGGGTAGTAAGCTAGGACATGCATACTGCGTACCATGCTATGTTTTCTGAGATGATCTCCAGACAGTAAGGTCAGACAAAATGTATATGCCAAACACGCCAGACAGAAAGAAGCTGGTCAAATGAATTAAAAATGGAATAAATAGATAAATATTCCAGGCTTGTAAAGTGTTTGGCTTTAGTCTCTGAACCTTTTGTATTGCTTTCCTTCTCACAGAGTTCCTTTTGAACTAGAAGGTATACTGCACACAGTAAGAACTTTTCGTTACGACATCAGTTAAGATTTATTCCTAAATCTCAAAAGTATCAGTATATTCATAACTTTATCATCTTATACATTGAGGATGATTTCTCATCAGATTTTTGTGTCTCATATATGTCTATATTGTTTTGTATTTAATGATCATCTCAAATATTTTTTTAATTTTAGCAAAAAGCTGTATTTCACTTATACTTTGCATCTCTTGAGTAAAAGATGTGCTCAAACATTTCTTAATTAGTTAATCTGAAAATCTCACAGTTTCACAGTGAGGAATAGGTATTCAGCCACCTTGTACTAGGAAAAAAGTGGTGTACAAAACCAGAAAGAAATTTGATTTTTCTCTGACACTGCGCATCCAGGAAGCATGCATAGCGAACAGTGTTTAGATGAAACTTAGATTTTAGATACAGCCACCCACCTATCTCTTTTTTTTTTTTTCTTTTTTTTTTTTTTTCCTTTTTTTTCCCATCTGTGGCTATGGTACCAAAGCAGCTTCAGCTATTACTGAATTTGCAAAATTACAGAAGCTGGTATCTGTCATCCAAGTCTCACTTGTGAGTGCCACCTTATATGGTAGTGTGAGAGGTTTACTGCACAAAGAGCCTCCCTGGTCATTCTCTCATGTCATATATCTGAACATGTTGACAGCATCTCTGCCCAAGGAATTAAGTATCTGTATTCTGAAGGTATACAGTGATCAGCATCCCGTCAGAGAAAATAGCCTAATTATGATATTTTCACATGGTCTGCATAAATGAAACATCTGCAGCAGTATAAACTCACAGTCTGCAGTAGTTAAGGGTTAAACACATGTCCAGACAAGAAGGTGGTTATCCCAGAGTACTTTTTTTGCAAGTAGTCTCCTGCCTCTGATACTCCATAGTCTGCTCCCTCTGCAATGACCCCTTTTGCTACGATTGATTTTTTTTTTTTAATAAGTAGGTTATCTGAAGTGCTGGTTGTAAGGAAAATTGTATATTTTTAAGATAAGGGGTTCATAAACTGTAAAATACTGCATAGTTCAAGCAGGTTTTTTTTTCTTTAAATATCCATGAACTTGTTTCTCAGAGGATAAATTAAATTCTCTGCTACTGAAGTGCAGAATAAAATATATGATATATGTTGTTTACAACCCTTACAAGTGTGGTGCCTCTATCCTGACAAATAGAAACTTTCTTTAAAAAACAATACTGTTCCTACTCCTTTCCTTACTAAATTCCGATTTGAAATGTTTGTTCTCCCTTCTGGATCAGAGTTACATTTTACATAAAATGAGACAGATTTATGTAAATATCAACTAGGTTAAATGAAGATAGGCCTATGTGGAGTTTCAACTTTTAAGACTAGTCAGGATGAATATCCAGCAGAACCAGTTTCTCTTTTATTCTAGCAGTGCTACAGAAGAGAGTAACAATTCATTTTGAAACTGGAGCACTGAAGTATCTTTAAAGATTCATATTTTATTTGATTTGACGAAGGTAGAAGACTGCTTTACTTGCAAACTCATGTCAGCTTTTGTTTTCTCTTATAGAGTGGAAACCTAAGCAGTTTAAAATCACCAGTTGCTACAGTTTATTGTTTTTTATGAACAATGAGATCTATAGCGCTGAACAGTGGAATGAAACTCTCTCTCCTGCCTTAAATGTAAGACACTAAGACTATGCTGTAAATCTTAGACCAACAGCATTCAAACATGCTGTTACAAACTGACTCATATCATCATTAGCTGATGAATCTAGCGCAAGATTTATGAAGACACAGGAGTATGGCAGAAGTCCTAAACTGCTCAGTTTGCTTAGGTGAGAGGAGGATGCATTTCAAGCAGGCTCTCAGCTCCCCACCAAATAATCTAAATGGTGTTTATTTTAGATTCCACTGATACAATAATTCTTTCCTTTGTCATTATAACATAGTCACTTCTAAAGATAATAATTCTATCCAAAGAGGTTAGCATTCAGAAAACTTTCCCGATCTCTGAAGTTTTTGGAGACTGATGTTCCACTATGGAATAAAATGTGAAGAGAATTGAGAAGTGTGTGTGTGTTTGCTTGTTTTTAATGGAATCCACCATTTCATACAAAATCCACCCATCGTGCTATTCCTTAGTTGTGTAAGCATGAGTGCCCAGCATGGGGTCTGGGCACTTTTCTGGAGTGCAGCAAAAATTATTTCTCTCTGATCATGCTTGCCTCAGTTTGACCCTCACTGTTTCAGCAAGTTTTGAAATCTTAAAAACCTAGTCTAAGGAAGAAGTTAGAAGAGCAAAGATTTGAGCAAGGTAGGAGATAGAGAAGTCACGAGAAATAGAACTGATATAACTTACTAAATATTTTAATAGGAATGTCTTAATCATTATACCCTCACTCTTTTACTGGCTTTTCTGTAAGCAGCTCTCCAAGTGAAAAAACTTATGTGTACATTAACTTGCTTGTGTCCATAATTGGACAAGGTGTGGTTTCTCAAAGACAGGTCATGAAGGTTTCAATACTTTTCTGTGGTGGCTGGTAACAAACTCTTGTGCGGTAAAGAATAGAGCTATGACTGTTTCTGTCTACCACAAACACCCCAGAATGACTAGGTGCTTACACTTGAAATGTATACTTGTATTTCTTCTTGACTGATTTGTCTCTTCTTTACAGCACAATCACATTTTAAACTTTTTTTCTCACTTATTAACTTGATTAATTAACTACTTTAAGTACATTTCAAAACACAGCTTTGGAGATAGAGATGTTTTAACTGTCTGTGGAAGTCAGAAGCTGAGGAAGTACTGAAAATTAAATATTGAATGCAGTGTTGTTCTGGTATACCGTAGCTACAAATTTTACTCGTCTTCCTCATGAAAAGTTAGTAATCTACAATTAGTACATCAGTAACCTACTGGATTTTTGTCACTGCCTACCTTTTAAGTAAGGGCAGAACTGGTTTGTGTGGGGATATCATTTATTCGGTGGAGGTTCATGTGTGAGTAATGTGACCCTTAGAAACAGAAGTTTGAACAGAGCAGTTTAAAACCAGAAATATACATTAAGCTAATAGCCCAGTCTGGCAAAAAGGTGGGGTTTTTTGTACATCGGGACTGATGCTTTCAGATGGATTCTTAATTCTTTTTTAGCAGGTATCTGCCCATTCAGTATTGTGGGTAAAATTCCCAAAATGCATCTTGCACTGCCCAAATTCCTTTTAAAGTGACAGTTGGTATTTCGTTTACTGTGATTTAAAAAAAAACATAATTGGTTTGTGTGGAAAGATTTTGGTAGCGGGGGGTGGAAGGAGGAAGGGCTACAGGGGTGGCTTCTGTGAGAAGCTGCCAGAAGCTTCCCTTGTGTCTGACAGAGCCAATGCCAGCCGGCTCCAGTGTGGACCCACCACTGGCCAAGGCTGAGCCCATCAGTGATGGTGGTAGTGCATCTGGGATAACATATTTGGGTGTGGGGGAAAGCGTGCAGTTGCAGCTGAAGAGAGGAGTGAGAATATGTGAGAGGAACAGCCCTGCAGACACCAAGGTCAGTGAAGGGGGAGGAGGTACTCCAGGCGCTGGAGCAGAGATTCCCCTTGTAGCCCCTGGTACAGCCCGTGGTGGGGCAGGCTGTCCCCCTACAGCCCATGGAGGCCCATGGTGGAGCAGATCTCCACCTACAGCCTGGGGAGGACCCCACGCCGGAAGAGCCGGATGTCCAAAGGAGGCTGTGACCCCATGGGAAGCCCATGCTGGAGCAGGCTTCTGGTAGGACCTGTGGCCACATGGAGAGGGGAGCGCAGGCTGGAACAGGTTTGCTGGCAGGGCTGGTGACCCTGTGGGGGACCCACACTGGAGCAGTCTGTTCCTGAAGGACTGCGCCTTGTGGAAGGTACCCACGCTGGAGCAGTTCGTGAAGAACTGCAGTCCGTGGGAAGGACTCATGCTGGAGAAGTTCTTGGAGGACTGTCTCCTGTGGGAGGGACCCCAGGCTGGAGCAGGGGTGGAGTGTGAGGAGTCCTCCTCCTGAGGAGGAAGGAGCGGCAGAGACAGCGTGTGATAAACTGACCCCAGCCCCCATTCCCTGGCCCCTGTGCCACTGGCAGGGGAGGAGGTAGAGAATATCAAGAATAAAGTTAAGCCTGGGAAGAAGGGTGGGAAGGTGTTCTAAGGTTCAGGTTTTATTTCTTATTATCCTACTCGGATTTGATTGGTAATAAACTAAACTGATTTCCCCAAGTCAAGTCTGTTTTGCCCGTGATGGCAATTGCTCAATAATCTCTCTCTGTCCTTATCTCAACCCACAAGCTTCTCATTAAATTTTCTCTCCCCTGCCCAGCTGAGGAGGTGAGTGGTAGAGCGGCTTTGGTGGGCACCTGGCATCCAGCCAGGGTCAACACACCACACAAACAAAAATAAAATAAAAAAAAAAAAAGAAAATCTCCCATCTTTCTTCTTTGTCTGGAATTCTGTTCGTGACAGAAGAATACAGTGACAACAAAAGGTGATAGTCAATATTCATGTAAACGGTTTCACAGGGGAAAGACTAATATGAATACTTGGAAAAGAGGAGGAGTCCAAGTGACAGTGGGTAGAAAAAACATAAATTCTATGAAGGAACTGTGAGGAAAGCTTTTATATTGCTGTGCTAACTCATCTGTTACTCTCCACCCTTCTTAGGGCAGGATGTCAGAAAAAATTTTCTCTAGGAATTTATGATTAATAGATTGAGATGCTTCAAGATAAAGATAGATTCTTTTTGGAGCAGATACACTTAAATCTCAAACCATAGTCTTGTAATCAAATTCACATAGATGGAGGAAATATCTTTTGAAGAGTTTTTTTCAGATCATGGAAAGGGGTCACTGTTTCTAAAAAAAAAAAAAAAAACCTAAAAAAATAAAAAAAAATCAGGATTGTTAACCTGTTCCTTAACAAAACTGTATGCTTTGGTTCAGGAACTGCAAACAGTCACATTGATTCTTTGCAGAACACAGGGTATGTGACTGAGCTGTTGCTGGGGATAGTCTTAGCTCCAACTGCTTCTGAAGATGAACTGCATGTTCTTATGAATTTTTATCTAAAATATCTTTTTCCCTCTTTAGCTGTTAGCTGCTTTCCAAGAAATTCATCTGCTTTTTTATCATACTGAAAGCTTGTGAGGCCTCATTTGGTGTTAACCAGTAAGATGTCTTACACAAATACACAGTTTTTTATTAAAATAAATTATAGGAAAATATTTTTTTTTCTCTGGAAGGGGTAACAGTATCTTCTGTATCATCTCGGTATGTTAGTTGCAAAGAAGAAACTGTTATGCATTAGAAATTCATGACTCCAAGAATTTTCTACTTTTTTCTGCTGAAGATAATTAGAATTCAAGTAAGCAGACCTACTGTGAAAACAGTGTAAAGTCTGAATAACACAAAACTGCTTTTACAATAGAAACAACATTGTTGCATGTATAAAACCGGAGGTATTAATTTTAGTATTAAAAAGCAGAAAATAGCCACCAGGTATTAATGTTCCCAAAGGGCTGTCAGTAATGGTTTCTAATAAAGCAAATGACTCTGTGTATAAACCCATACTTTCCCTTTGCACATTAGGCAGTGAATGGGAAGTGTTAGCTCAGAAGGATTTATTGCTCAGCAGTTCACATGGTAAACACAGGTAAGGATTTGATTAAACAGCTTAAGACAATGTTTCCTAAAGCCAGTAACTTCCATAGCTCTTCTGCATGGTTTGCTGAAAGGCTATGCATTATAGTTGCAAAAAGATTGCTTCTGACAGCAATGTTCTTCATATTAGAGCATTGTCAAAACAGGTATATACATAAGGACAAGAAACAGCTGAAATACATCGCTTGCTGAACATATTGGTGGGCATGCTCAATCTGGGTATGCAACTGCATAGCAAAGCTCAAGGCAGTTACACAGCAGATGTAGTGACTTTGGGCAGTGAATCTATACTGCTGAATTTTTTTTTAATAACTTTTATTGAGGCTTGAAATATCTCGTTTATATTTTCAGAAGGAGAAAGTAATCTTTTTATTCACATGAATTCACATTCAACTTTTGTTATGTTGACCATCGGTGCTCTATACATGCTAAATGATGGTGCAAGCTATGATTAAAAAAAAAAAAAGAAAAAGTAACCTGTCTTGCATTCAATTTCTGATTTGATTTCTTATCTTTTCCTTGTAGTCATTGAGTCACATATTTACAGCATGTCTGCTTGAGGAGTTGTATACGTTAACATGCTGATTAGACAACGGAGAGACGGGACTGAGTTAGCATAATTGTCATATACCATCTAGGTATTTATTCTTCCTTACTGAACTGAGGATGGAAATCTCTTTTTCATCAATAATAGAGAAGGGACTTGTTTCAGATCTCTCTCTGAGCCATTTCTGACTTCACAGTCAACTGGGAATCTGGACCTTGCATAACTTCATTCTCTTTGTCTCACAAAACTTGACCTTGTCACTTGAGTGTGGTGTCTTTAACTTCTCCTCCAGAAAAGAACGATCTTAACATTTTGATAGTCAGGTTTAATAGCCAGTAGAGAGATAAAATTCTAAGACTAACTCATCTTGACAGAAACTTTTGAACATTTGCTAGACGTTTGGATTAGGAAGCCAGTTATTTTCTCTCTAGGAGGGTAATAATAATTAACAACTTACATAGAGATGAAATGGACTTTGGCATTATCGACTTTTGCAGTGTCTCCTATCCCAATTTAAAAGATGTCTGATTTAGAAATACTTTATTTTGCACCTGAGAAAGTTTAAGAAGTGTGGGTCCTTTTCGGAGGCCTGTAGAGGCACATGTGTGAATGTTAAGTGTTTGGATCTCTGAATGCCCAAAACACTCTTCAAATCTGTGCCTTGGTCTTTTTGTGACTCAGTTTACAGGTCTGTAGTATCAGCAGCAGTAACAACTGTGTTGTGTTGAAGTATATTTAAGGGACAGATTCTCTGAGGGAGGCACAGAATATATAGTTCGCTCATTACTAGATAGGATCTGTGTGCCCTACTTAACATGTAAAGAAACAACGTGTGTTCTTCCTTGGATCTGATTGACTTGGGAACTGCAACAGCAAAAATAGATATCCTGCCTTAAGTGGTGGTGTTCCTACCTCTCCAGTGCAGACCCTTCTCTGCTGCAGACCCCCATTACCATTTTCCTTTGCACCTCCATCATATCCAGGCGAAAATTGTTGAGCCACCTGGTGCAACGTATCTGCAGGAATCAATTTTCATTTCCTGCTAGCAATTGAGCATCCGCTTGCAAGGTGAGTCAGTGGAAGCCCGGCTGCTCCTCTGTTGGAAGCATTGCATGAATTACAAAGCATTACTGCTGTGTTATGGAGTGGGGGAAGAGGGGTCATATAAGTGTAAAAATGTCTGGTTTGCAAGCAGTGTTACCGTAGTTAGCAAAAAGTTTGCACCAGAGTGCAGAAGAGGTATTTGTATCACTGATTTTCCAGCCTGTGAAGTGCATTGTGCTTTACGCTTCAAGAATGGGAAGTATGGTACAGCCACCTGTGAGCAGCCTGCTACTCCATGCAAGAGTAGCTGGTGGAGTCAGTAGTCATCTGTGAAAACATCTGTGTAATTAAGCTGAACGCCGAAGAACATGAGAGTTCAGATGATAGTAGAAAGATTCAAATACACCCTTAGACAGAGAGATTTGATTATCACATGGCTTTCCCAGACTTGGCTACGTAACTCAGTAAGCATTGATCAATTGATAGGTGTGTATGCCAAATGCATTAAGAACTGTTACACTGATGTTAGGATGGGAAGAGAAAGAAGTAATCTCTTTAGCCGACGCTTTCTTGTAAATCCACATCATCCTCACCTTCTGTTCAAATGGGAATTATGTGGCTTTTTACTTTCTGTTCCCAGTTGCAATTTAAAAAAAAAAAAAAAGGTATATGATTCTGTGGTATAAAATAAGGATTTAGTTAAAATAATCCTATTTCTTCTTACCAACAAAAGTGTATTCTAATTGCATCAATAACTTGTAGGTGGTGCGTGCTCTCATTATATCAGTATTAGATGAAGTATCATATGGTGCGCATAGGATGAGAATACCAATGTGTATGAGGTGTGATTGCAGTATGTTGTTTTTTGCAGAATGAAATTTTCTATGAAATTCCTACAGATGTTTTAAAAACAAACATGATTCTCGAAACACAAGCTTTCCTGGAGATTAAAATTGCATACAGATGTTGAGGCTTATTTGTGGGGTTTTTTTTTTCCTTTTAAATAACATTTTTATTTTTAAGGGATTGTGAAAGTCTTACACTGAAGATTAAATTGTGCTTAATATTAACTGAGAGTTGTTTTCTTAAAAAAAAAAAACAAAACAAACCAAAATCAGATTTTGTCTAAAATTGTGAATTCTAACTTTCTCTTACAATGTATCAGATTCAGCTGGGAAGCTAATGAATGTGAACAGATGTGAGATAAGTTTTGTGCTACTCTGAAGTTTTGTTGGGAACTTTCAATAGCAGCCCATTTAGGAGAAAGGCTACATGATTATTCATTTATTGCCTTTTTGCTGTCATATGGCAATGATACTATTCATGTCACAAAATTCAATTTTTACTATTTACATTTTAACCTCTGAATATAGTCAATTTTGCTACTGAAAAAAGAACTGCATAGTGTTCCAGTAACTCATCTGCTAACATAGTCGCTTGGTTTTGATGAATGGACTCAGTCTAAGGGATTCTCTACTATGATGTGTGATACCTCAAATGAATAGAAATACGGTTTTCATCAACACATTGGAAGGAATAATTTATATTGTCACATATGAATGACTTGTTCTGAACGTTGCTTTTCCTCTGTCATATCGAGCTGCTCTTTTACAGTGTGCAGGGGGAACTTAGTGGATAAAACCTGTTGTTCAGCTAAATAATAATATTCCCAAATATTTAAAGCAAGTCAATCCAGTGTGACTTTGTGAATTTATTTTTGTTTTTAATAGAAATGACAGTTCTGTTTTTACTAGCATTCTGAGCAGTGTTGAAAACTATGAATGGTGGCCAGTCATTTAGCATTAAATCTTAAATTAGTATTAAAACTTCAATACTTTGAAATGCAAACACGCAAAACCCTGTGGTTTCTAGCTTAAATATCTGAACAATGTTCAGAAATGTTTATTAATTAGCAATGTTGAAAATCAGGGGTGTTTTTTTATAGACTTAACTTGACCTAGGAAGTTACATTTGCAATGTAAAAATGTTTGTGTCTGTTTTCCTTTTGTCAGTGGAAGAAAAGCATAATATATGCACACCGTATTTTTTGTGCAATTAATTAATTTCCTATTCTTTGTGTGGGGTAGAATTTCTTAAAAACACACACACATGCTTGTCTGATTTGCCTCTCATTTTAATACTTGCATAAAGATTCTCTAGGCTTTCTGATCTTCTCTTTTACATATTTCATTTTCCTCAGATTCTGAGAAGGTATTGTATTGAGGGAGTCAACTGGTACAATGCCAGCAATTAATGATAAGCCTTCCCTTGTCATTCTTTCTCTGCATCATTGTAGGCATTTATGAGTAAAGCAAAAGAACACAGCATATCTGTGCTTTTGAATGCAAAATCTGTCACTTCACCTTTTCTTCCAGGGAGAAGACATACATAGTTGAAGGGACAGACCAGGACAACTGATGTCACTAAGAAGTGCATAGAAAGCTTGCTTCTTTCTTTTTCTCTCTCATATTTATTTATTTTTAGGGTTGCTTTTTTTTCTTTTAACTACATGTTGTGGTTTAAACTGGCAGGCAGCTGAACACCACACAGCTGAAACCAGGACACTATAATATTTGCTCATAATTAGAAAAGCCTTTGTAATACTGTAGTTTTAGTCCACTTACGTGTTGTTTTTTTTTTTTTTTTTTTTTTTTTTTTAATGGGACTGTGTAAATGAGCCTTCACAGGCATTTAGATACTACAAATTGATGTCAATAGGGTATCACAGTAGACAGGGCTTAATAACATTAAGTGGAGAATCACAATTATTGAGGAGATAGTTAAATGTTTGCTTGATCTTCTACAACAAGGTGGTGTATTTCCCCAACTTCTCCTCTTATAAACAAGATGAAAATCTTTAAGGATTGGTCTGATCGATTAGTTTGGTGCATACCTGTTCTGTGCTTCACAGAAAAGCTCTGAATGACCCCTGTGCAGAGAAAGGGTTTGAATAATATAATGGTTAGGGCTTTATGTAATGCCGCTTCCATTTCTCATGTTGTCTTGTACCAGTCTTCAAGGTCCAGATTCAAAATCCAGTCAAGTCAGTAAAATACTTTCTTCTTGGTTCAGGAGATTTTTTAAATTGGTGCACTCTGATTTTAATGCTGCTTCTAGGGTTAAAATTTAAGCCTCTACACCCAGACTTAAAAAATATCTAGAGAGCCTTTAAGGTGACAAGAGATTTCTTGCTTCCTAGCAGCTATCGTAGCCTACAGTTAATTAGCACTGGCTTTCAGATTTTCAGGGAAGAGAAAAAAATAAAGTGAGTCTTCTGATTCAGGATAAAGAAAAGAGTACATGGACATAATATGTGCTAACTCTGGTTCTCTGTCATAAATTATTGCAATGGCCAGTAGAAGGACCTTTCCCAGCTGTAGAATATGGTTTTGGCATAACATGATTCTATTTAGAATTGAGTCAATAGCATATATTCCTCTACTGTGGAAGTTTTTTCTGATTTTTCTTCCCTTTTAAAGAAGGGGTCTTAATGATTTCACAATTGTGTGATGATGCTAAGAGACCTATTATGACAAAAGAATAGAACTGTTACGAGGAGTATAGCATGACTTGTCAAAAGATTCGTTTTCAGTACATTTAATAGATTTCTTGACTGAAATCTTGATGGATGCTGAGTCTATCATATTACTAATGTAACCTCATTGGTACCTGGGTGTGTTATACAGGCTGTGAGGCAAAAAGAATATGACAAAAGGATGCCCACAAGAAAATAACATGACTATGTCTTATCTTCTCTGGAAAAAAATGATACTGTTTTACAAAATATATATTGCAACATACACGATGGGTATCTTTCACAGATAACCATCACCTTTTCAATATAAACAGAGGACAAGATGACATTAGTTGATGATTCAGTCTTCTCCACATTGAGACAGTTTGGGATGGCCTTCCAAAACAAAATTCCGTGGGGTTACTAGGATGTAACATTCTAAAATAATTTGTTTCTAAACATTTTATAAAATCTAGAATATTATGAGCCACGTTCAGATTCCTTCTATACATGTCTAAATTTTATATTTGTTGAATACATATATAGGGACTGTCATGGATAATCATTTCAAGTGAGTTGCTCTGTTGAACTGAATATCTGCTAGTGGAAAAAATACCTGAGTACCATGCCTCGCACTTTCAGTGTATTGTGTTGCCATATAATCCTGTTAGAAAACGAAATAGGTAGATTTAAAAGATGCACATACCCCGTGGTTGTTTGTGCATTTTTAGAAAAACTTCTGTAGAACCCTATTTTTATCTGTATTAAATTCTGTTGGATTTTTCTACTGGAGCATTGTTTGTCAGTTGGTTACTACCACAGATTTGATAGAACTATCAGTCAGAAACATTGTAAAAAGGGAAAATAAAAAGCAAATGAAACAACACAGGAGAACTGGCTGTGAACAAAACCTATGGCCTTTTTTGTACTGTGGAAAGGACACCTGTCAAAATGCCCTCATTTGTTTGGATGCAACTGAGCTTCAAAAGGGCAAGACAGGTGTGCTGTTTTCGGGAATGTTAATTTATTATGTGTCACAGTTCGTAAACCAGCAGCTAACTGTGAGAACAGAATGCGTTTTGGGGCCAGCTCAATGTATCTTTACTTTCTCTGGAAATGAAAATATTTCATAATTTGTTCATACTATTAACCTTCCGCGCTTGAGATGCTGCGGCATCACAGCAGAGTGAAGAGCCTTCTCTGAGAGATGTGCCAGGATGCTGTCTGCTTGGCTGGGGTAGCTCAGCACTTCAAAAACCTGGACAGATGGGAAGCCCTCTCATGAGAGGTAGCATTCTGCTGGGCTTCAAAGGAGCTAAGAGTTGAAGGTGGGGCACTGTATCCAGTTGACATACCAGTTCTGCTGCTAGCTTGTGTTACAGCAAATGAGAAGATGATGGCACAAAAAAAAAATATTAAAAGAAAGGGTAGGCAACAAAGTTATACCCAGCAGAGCCTGGTAAAAAAAGAAGATAAGTATGCCTGTTGTGTTCTGTCTTTCAAGTCTTTATATTGACAGTTTGTAGAGGTAGGAAAAGTATTTTGAATAGACCTTTACTTCTTCCATTGTCCTATTCTCGCTGTCTGGTCCTACGCTTTCTGCATGAAGAAGTCCAAACCAATACAGAAAGAACTTTCTCATTCCTCTGAATATCTGAAAATCTCTTCCATTTTTGTGATTTCGTTACTATCCCTATAAAAGTCCTAATGTACTTTCCTGTTTCTGTGGTCTTTATTGAAACATGAGCTGTGTTTCCTACACGAAGTTCTTTCTTTCTGTGCTATTCACCAGCACAGCTCTTCTTCCCCTTTTTAAAGCATTTGTATAGAAACAAATCAGCTGCATACAAATGGATCTGCAGTGACATGCCTTCTGCTTGCAAACAGCATAAGGCAGCCAAATTTCTACAAGAGATCAAAGAGTGAGGTTACGTGGGTAAAGGTGTGCATTGCAGACAGAGCAGCTGCTCAGGAGTCTTTTGAACTTTAATTTACCACCCCCCCCTTCACAAGCACAGTATCGTGGCGGCATTTTTTTACAGCCATCAGAGACTGCATTCTTTCCCAAATTGTTACCGGATCTCTGGTATAAGACCTCTGGCGTATGCTTGTGCTGTATAATTGCAATTGAGCATGGTTAGGGCTTATGCAGATTAAAGTACTGTGTGTTGAGGACTGAGTTTAGCACTTACCAAGTGAAGCCACTGAAAGTGGGTAGGGTTCCTGTACGTGGGAAGGGCTCACTATCCATTTGCTTAGCTAAAAAGCAATCACTTCTTCCATTCGTACCCTGGTGTAATAGTTCTGAGTCATCCAAAGGAAGTAATATTGGAAAATACCGCTTTGTAATTTAAAAAGTTATTTAACATTCTTGCCCTAGTTGCAATTTGGAAAACGAATGGAAGGCTGTTTGCTCCTTCCTCAGCAATTTGTGCCTACAGCACAGTCCAGTGGCCCCACGCTAATGTGGGGCTGTGCGTGCAGCTGATGGGGACTGGAGATGAAGATGACTCTTTGTCTCCTCTGTCATCTTGAATTCTAGGACTGGCATTTAAGAAGCCTTTTTGAATGAGTTGCTTCAAATTGATCCAGTTTGTTGAAAAGCTTGAGGCCCACTGAATTGAAAAATAGCATTTGGATTGGAAAAAAAAAAATGATAGATTTCAAGTCACTATGCAAGCTTTGTGAGACTGGATTTTGCATTGCAGCAGTCATTTAGAGTGTGTAACTGCTTGTTTCAGCATTCTTTTAATGTAGTGACTTTTCCCCCACTAAACTTGGAACCGAAAACTATTTCTGTATGTGTGTGCGATATACGTGTCTCTGTGTGTGCATGTACGTGTTAGTAACAGCTATATATAAGAAATAATTATTTGAAATGCCTCCTGATGTTTAAAAAGGGTTATAAACTATTTCAATGTGTTTTCTGAGCATGTTACAGTTGCGAGTACCATGTGTTACATACAGCTTTACACAGATCTGTGGAAGTTGCAGTATGTGGTTGAACCCCATGGTTATAAACCTAAATGCTGAATTGTAAGATTTGTGGATAATCAGTTACTGTAGATTACAAATTTATTAAGACGTTATTAATTTATCAGCTATTAATAAATACATGAATTGTTAATGGTGTCATATGAACACAAAATACGATAATTTCATTTCTAAGCTTTACCATTTTTCCTTTTAGGAGATCTTACGACTAGAATCTTGTAGGTTTGTGGGGTTTTTTCCTAATAACAACATCATAAATCAGCAATTAGCCTTCTGCTTGCAGAACAACTTCAAACTGTGCACTTCAAAATCAGACGTGGAAGTTTTTTAGCAAGGTTGCACGATGCATTTATTCTCTTTTTTGAAAACAATCTCGTTTTGACAAGGACAGTTAATGCTTACTGCTTAAATGTTGATTTAAGCCCATATTTCCAACTGTTGTCCATTTCTCTGGAATTTTTTGCTTTTGATTAGAGGTTAACAAAAGGATTTAGAAAATCCCGTTCTTCACAGCAATACATCTAGATGCCTGTTGTCCACCTTCCCTGTATGTCTGTTCTCCCACCCCAAAAAAGGTTGCCTGTTGGGAGAGCAGTCTCAGGCCATACTGACAGCTTGAACCATGTTAAGAGACTGTAAGAAGTTTTCACAGCTCAAACAGTGGACAGTTTACAGGCTAGTGAACAGTTTGGCCATGCAGATACATATGTGCTGGAGTTCAAGGCTGTGACCTGCTGCTGTTCAGATTACTAGGACAAATGCAGACCAGGATTAGCAATTTAATTAGAACAGCATGTAAAATTCATATACTATGTAATTTACTGAACAGGACCTATATCATTATACATCTATTATATCGCAGTTAAAGGAAAAGGAAAGTCAAGTAGTATTTATGCAAACAATATAATTAGAATTCTATAGGTTTTGGGGTGTCATATCATAATCTTCAGGTTTTCTGATTTGCATGAGTTGCCTATATTTAATCACAGTAACATGCTCCAGGGCGAAGTGCTCTTGTGGAAAACAGTATAAATTTGGCATTGTCATGTATTACAGTTTGACATAATAAGCATAAACTCCTAGGAAGTTTGTAGACATTTAAGTGAAGAGCAAGGATATCAACCACTGTGGTAAGGAATGCTAGCAAGAATAATATTGGGGATAAAATTCCCCATTTCAAGGTTTAAAACTAATTCCTACTATGAAAATATAATAGGGATGACATGACCTCAGAGGTGCCTAATTGGTACAGCGGGTTTATTCTGCATGATACTGGTAACAGCTGGAAGATGCTGGATTTAAATGAAACATTCATTTGCCTGAAATTTTCTTATCGGTTGCTAAATTCCAGAATGGAGCTGTATTCTGTTTTCCAAGGTGGGCCACTAAGTTTTATAGCCTACAGACTGGCATCCTAGGTAACTCTGTTAAATAACAAGGCCATTCCAACTTCCAGCTGCCAACAGCTGGTGAAGCTTTTGTCTGTCCTCAAACAGTACAGCGACACAGTCCAGGGTGATGCTTGTACAGAAGGGAGACGCCATAGTAGGACCATGGGGAAGAAAACAGAATACTTGCAATGAAGTGGTAGTTTACTATGGCTGCAGAAGGTGTAATTTTACGAAGGCTGTAACTGTAGTTGCTTAGACTCTTTGCATTTATAGACGCAATATGCCTGAGAGGCTGATCAAGGTAGTGACTTGCAATCTTGTGCTTAGTTTATGGGAAAACTCAGAACTGACGTTTGGTGGCTACACGTAAATAGAATAATTTGCTCCTAAGAAAAAGTGTCGTACTTAAAATTTGATATTTTTCTTTTCAAAATGAAAGAAGCCTTTGGCATAAAATTTATTCAGGGTCACATTTCACCTATAACCTGCTTTTTTTTTTTTCTTTTTCAAACCTGTACCTAGTTACACTTTAATATTTGCAGTCTCTCTAGATTGTCAACATCATTGTATAATAACCAACTTATTATAGAAAGCAGCAAATGCCAGGCTGCCAATCACTTGTCCATCATGCTAACAGGTGCACTGCCATTGTCAGTGTCAGGCTGAATACTGGGGATCAGTTAGACAGGTGGAGTAATTTACTCATCTTGTAGTGGCAGAAGGGGACACCTTATCAAGGAAAAAAAGAGAAGTGGCTTCCCTTGGTGCATTTGGTATGTGGCTATATAACTTGGATTTATAGCCTCTGTGTAGAAACTGATGCACTGACTAAATTTTACTCTGAAGGGGAGAAAAAAAGTTCTTTTAGGTATTATGCAAGAATATTTGTTTTTCCTTTCTTTCCACCTTATCCACTGTCATTCTCACTCCACCTCCCATCCTGAACCTTTTTCTGTTGTCAGCTGAACAGACTGCTAGATGCTAAATCCTTGAAAGATCTGTCAGTCTATTGGAGTAAAAACAAAAAGACAAACTTCAATGAGAACTAGAAATTCTGTGCATTAAAATATTTCCCACTGCCATTTTTTTGGCAGTGTTTGGAAGAGATGTGGCCAGAGCATGCTTTACCATTTCATCTGGAAGAGAATAAATGTAGAGGCTATTAGAGCAGTACCGATTCCAATCTTCACCTGTCCTAATCTCTGTAGCCATGACAGCTGCTGGTTAATACCCAGAAGGTTTCTGGGGGCAACAGAGAAAAAAGATGCTTTATTTACCTGTCTTTCTCAGTTACTATCAGAGTGCTGGACAAATTTTCCAGTATCATCTGTGACCTCCTGACTGGAGCTTTAAACAGGAGAGCTAAGCCTGGTGTGTTTGTATTTGTAGCTTCTGACTAAAACCGTCTGTGGTCAGGTACAACCAGTAATTGCCCAAGCCAGTAAATAGAGCTATTACTTATAACAGGGATCTATGAGTCTTCAAAGTCAGAACAGTAGAGGCAGCCTCAGACTAAACAGTGGGAAGGAAGAATTCATGGTCATGGTTTTGAAACCTCACTTTTATTGCAGCACAGAGTGTGTCTGGTTGGTAGATGAGATACACTGGAGGTTAATTCTGATTTATTCACAGAAGAATTGCTAGGAGAAGGTGTACCTTCACACTAGAAGATTTGGGGTTTAAACAAACTTTAGCTTGCTAAAGTGTCAATTTTCTTTAGGATACTGCTAATAATAGGCTTGACCTGTGGGTTGACAGGGGGATTTGTGGTGCATTGACTGTCTTGTTTAGCAAATGGCTCCCATAATCTCCAATTCCACCAGCTAGATATGTAGTTCAGCAATTCTTGTAAACAGCAGAGCTCTCCCTTCTTCTCTTCTCTGTCTACCAAAAATGTAATGGACAGTTCTAAAACTTCAGATGGCCTTGGGCATAGTATCACATTATATACAATCTGATGTAATTACAGGCTGCTGCCAGCAAGGATGCTCCCAGCCCTTATGCCCTTGTGCTTCCTGTTGCTTATCTTGCATCCCTTAAAAGGAAAAAAAAAAATGTTCTTTTCCACTAATCACTAAGAACCAACTATCTCCTAGCTGCAGGAGTGCTGGGAGATGAAGAGGACTAGGATTATCTTTTTCAATGGCAGGCAGCAATTAGGTGGTGGGTGAAACTGCACCTGTGCAGTCCTTTCCTGTTCTGTGTGCAATTCTTGTGGACTGGCACCTAAACCTGCCCTCTGTTTAATTTGCTATTATCCCCCACAAAGTGATACAAGCCTATTACCATCATGTGTTAACTTCTGTGATGAGATTTTTTTGGCAGCACTGTGATGTTATCTCTGTTTAACTAATATGATGTTCACTGGTATTAAAAAAACATCCCACCTGAACATTCTGTTTACCAGAATAGCATGCAACCCCAAAGCCTGTGATTTTAAAAGAGATATTTTTTTCTTTTTCTTTTTTCTTTTTGATGTCATTTACAAAGCTCGGAACCATTGACAAGTTTGAAGGATTTGATCCAGAGCATTTTCTTTCAGGTTACTATTTTGAAATTCAAGTTGCTAAACACGAAGAACAGGAGAGTATTTTGCATAGATGGAAAAATGAAAAGAAAAAAAGCCAAACAGTGCTGAAAATAGCTCTTTATACTGGGCACTTAAAGAAAACATTTTTTTTCTGCTTAAATCTATTTTGTATTTTGAATTGGGATTCTTGCACCATATTAGAAAGCTGGGCTGAGAAACCACAGATCAAGGTCAGGTCCTGGAAATGAGCCTGAGGCTTTAACAACCACAAAGCCCCAGGGCTGGATGCACATATCAACTGTTCACATTCTGACTCTGCAACTAACACAAGACCTTCATATTCTAGGCTTTCCACCTTTCTAACCCCTTTCTTCCTAGAGAAAGGAAGTGTGGGTGCACACCCTGACTGGATGCTAATCTGCATGATAATTTGGTAAAGCAGGCCCTTAAAGCAGGCTGAAATGCATGCAGCCACAAAATTTCTGTCAGCGTAGGGACTTTTGTCTCTGCATCAAGAAAACCAGAAGCCAGGTGATCCCCAGCTCCAGGTGGTTTGCACCAGAGGGCTGCCAATATGGAACTGAAGTTCAGTAGAGCACAAGGCTTAGAAACAGGAGAAACTTGGTTTTGTTTAAATGCCATTTTGGCAAAATACGTGTTTTAGCAAATGCCACCGCCACTTCTGTTTGAGAAAGTATTTGACATCTGAAATCTGAAACACTAAGAACACCGTCTGAAGGTATAGAGCAGGAAATACATTTATTACTATTTGTTCATAATAAAATGTTCAACAATAAAATGACTGCAAATATTTAAATTAGCTAAGAAACCTCTGACATGACATAGACTGAAGATTTAGATTTGGAGTCCCCTATACATGTTTTTCTCTCTCACTTGCATGGAGATTGCAAAGATTAGTTCAGTTATCACAGTGATATTGACTTTCTTTTCATTTTCAGAGGTACTTTTAAAGGTAAATTATGCCATTAACTAAAAATAAGCATGCTAGTGTTCTTTGCAGCTTGCAGTTCTCTCTATAAATGAAAACTGTCTCTAACGCTGGCAGTCCAGTTCTTTGCATGACAGCTAAATTCCCCTTTTCTGTCTTTCTCTTACAGTTCAGTTTCTCAAAAAAACCCACACCACACCACCTCTCTTTCAATGCCTTTTAAATATTTCTTCTATTTTTGCTATGTAGTACAATCTAAAAGGAACGTGGTCTTTCACCAGTTCTGATATTATGGTTTCCCACCCAGTGATACAATTTTGTCTGAACTATAACCAATGCTTTCAGATCTGGTGTGTAAAGCTAAGTGTCTGCACCCATAGTGAATTGAATAAAAATTGCAGTTAAATATACCCCATATGGTTTCAGGAGCTGAGCCGTTAAGTGTCAGATCTGAAAACGTTGGTCTGTGTGTTCTGTAGCAATGAAGGGGAGAAGGAAAGGATAACATTAAGGAAAAATAGTGAGGACTTTTTTTTTTTTTTTTTTTTTTTTTTGATCAGAATAGATTTGTGATGCTGTCATCAAAGTGTGCATGTGGAAGCATCTCTTTAGAAAAAATGAATTCTTTAACTACATGCTGCTGCTTCAGTAGCAAAGCTGCACTGTAAAATGCTAGGAAGTTCTTCCTTCATCACTGGATTGCTTTTATGTGTTCATAAAAGCTCTAATAATAACTTCATTTTTTGAGCTCTGTACACATTGCAGGATTCAGGTAGTGGTTGCCACAGTTCAGAGGAACTGTGTACAGTGTGATGTGTTCAGGCACTGTTTTGTGTGTGGTTTTTGTTTTCTTTGTTTGATAGAGCAGTGAATAGAGACACCAAATTTCAAAGGGTTTCTAGTTTAAAGAATGAATACATTTTTCTGCCTGGAAATTTATATTCATAAATTGCATTGGCATGATAGGGAAAGCAAAACACTTAAGATATGTAACTCTCCTGGTGAAGATATACAGACCTCCTAAAAACATAATCTGGTACTTAGAGTACAGAAGACTGAAATTTTGCTTATATAGCTAAAATTGTTACAAGATTGAAACCCCAGAGGCCAGCTCCAGAGAGGAACCATGTAGTCAGCTCACGTATGTGTGGTGGTTCATTTTCTAACAAAGTTTTCAACAACTTGCCATTTAAATGTTATCGCATAAAGGCACAGGGGATTTCTCATCTTCTGTTGTTAACTTGAGGTGCCATACTGGCAACTGCATGTAGAAAAATACTTTTATATTTATTTTTTTTTTTAAGAGCTCAGCTTCCTGTTCTTAGAGTAAATTTTAAAAGAGATGTCTCAGTTGCAGGTTTTTTGGGGAAATGCTTGTATTGCTGCCAGCTTACATCTCCCACTGGGAGCCACTGTGGAGCAGGGATTACCTCAAACAGGTTTTAGCAGATTAAACAAGCCACCAAAAAAAGCTTGTCTTTATTTTTTTCTTCCTCTCTCTCTACAAATAACACAGTTGACAGAAGGGGATGAATTACAATTTAGTATGTCAACCATAACCAGCCTGTATCTCAGGAGGCTATTTTTTTCCAACTTCACTAACATGTGAGTAAAGTACCATCTGAAAACTCCTACAGATAATAGAAAATATGTATATGATATCAAATTTGTAGGAACACATAGTTTTTGCTAAGTTTCTACACTGTTGCTACATTGTAATTTTACATTTCTGTTCTCAGTCAAATGTTCTCTTTTGTTTTGCTTCTGCTTTCCGGGACTGAGATGCATTTAAATTTTGAAGCAGTGTATACTGACATAAACCAGTTATACTAAACAAGATTTTTGCTAAACAACAAATTTTGCTTGGTTTTACACTGAAGGAAAGATCTTTTATTTTTATTTCATTGGGAAAATAAGTGCAAAGCTTATGCCTGCATGCATGAGCCGCATCTCTATAGATGCAGTTGAGATTCTTGCTTGTTTGTCTCTGAGGGCTGTTGGAGTCATTTAAGTCGATCATTGAGTTTCAAGACTGAGAAAATGGTGTGTGTGTGTGTGTACTTAGAGCCCATATTTTAGTTGGTGTAGAGAAATGCAATCCATATAGTCTCTCATGGTGTATGGCCACAGATCACTGCTGAGTTTCTATCCTTAAATGTTGCTCTGTGTGAATAGAGTAGAAGTGTCAGAGCATCTTTGAAATTCTGCTTGGAGAGTAAGAGTAAAATTCTATTTGAAAGATAGGCCACATGCAAAAGATTTTATCTTGTTAAACTGTTGCCTTGTGTCCTATCTGTATGTAACTGCAGGCATTTTTCCACACCATAATACTACCTTTGCTGTTCTAGCTGATTCTGTTAGAATCTGTAATCAGTTTACATTTGTCTCCCACTGAAATCTCTTCTTCAGTAACTCCAGCCATTAAAGGTGAAGTGATGCAGCTTGCTTCGCTGATGTGTGATTACATATTAATTATACAATCCAAATTCATATTGCTGAAGATGCTTTATGGGATTGCTTGCATTTTCCCCCTAAACTCATCAAGGGTGGGTATATCTTTTGTTTCTTCTACAAGCTTTATGAACAAATTATTAAAAAAAATATTTCCTAAGCCTTTCAGGAAATAATTGCATGCCATTCAACTAATAAAAATGTTTCACGTTTCTAAACAACTAAAATGTTTAAAGTGTATGCTTAAGGTCTAGTTACAGATTCTCACAAATTTTTTTGCAAAGGAAAAGCAATCACTTATTGCTTTCCAATCCTGAATTACTATAACAAGTGCCCAGAAAACAATATTCGTTCCTTTCAATCTTGGTATTTGTGCACTCCACATATTTTATAACAACATTCTTTATGCTGTTGTTAGTGATATTTTGTACTGTAAGTAAGAACAAGTGTAAAGTATGATTGCTAGTTACGACTGAATTGGGGAAAAGGAGAAAACCAGTTAATTTTCCCCAAAACTTCACCTAAGTTTCTGAAAAGTTTGTTTTTAAAAAAGTTCTTCCTATTATTTGGAAACTAAATTAACCTCTACAGCAGCATAGTTTATTGTGGATGAATGATAATGGGATTAATGCTCATATACAGAAAGCATGACACTGTAAATTATGTCATTCTTGAAATGCGGTTACAGTGAAAAAGGTAACTATGTGAAAATGACAGCGTGGAATTCCATATTTATTCTTTCTCAATGATTTCCCTATTAAATGTGTTTAGCTTGCATGTCAAAAAAATCATTTTTCTAACAGCCAGCTGTGCAAACTGTACTTGAGGTCTTAAATCTGTCTCTCATCTTTTACCCACAGAAGAGGGTTTACATATTGAAACTTAGATGCCAGTCCTTTTTGGTGATGGATGAGGCAGAATAGGACCCGGCTCATTCTTCCATGTAGTAGCTGGAATGGCATTACAACTGCATTGCAACTCATTACAAAAAATTTTGTTAGGTGAGGAAACAGACGCAACTCTGTAAATCGAAGCTGCTATGTGGACTGGAAATACATCATTTTTACATCTTACATTTTGTCTATGCATACCAAAGCAAGTTAGAACAAATGTAGGTGTTTTCTTTATAAGGACAGAAAATACAGCTGAAACGCTGGAAGCTAGGTTATCCAAAGCCACAAAGTCTTTTCATGTGTATCACTTTAAGACTGATTTGCTTATCTCTATGGCTAGTAATAATCAAATATTGTAACTTCCTGAGTACTTGCCTTACAAGAGAGCGCAGCTGTGAAGTGAAGGGTTGTCAAATGGTACTTGCTTGTCCAGGAAGCGTATCTTTAAACTCATTTTTATGTGCACTGGGGTCTTTTCTATAACGTTCCCTTTCCATTCCTTATTAATTTTCCCCCAAAACAGAAACCATGAACATCTCAATCTCTTTCACCTGTCTTCCCTAGAGAAGCCAAAGCCTCCAGGTCCGAGTATGACCAGAATTATGGAACTATGTAAACTTAACTAGCTGCTAAAATGTCCATCATGTTTGTAGGCTCCTTTTCTCCCTGTCACCTATCTTCTTTTCCACGTAGCACAATTGGGACAGTGTTTGAGTCAGTAAAACATAAAGATTTAACCCAAAACTTTCAGTCCACACTTTTGCTGAATAGTTTACTTGGTAGAAGCTTCATTACACAATAAATGAGTCTTTTGGAAATAGCCAACTGCTTCGTATAAAACAAGCTCCTGTTCCTTTATTGCTTTTGTGGGAGCACAATGAAAATTCACTGTTACTGGCCACATCAACCTGAGTGAAAGCCAAATAGGAAAATTGAAAATGATTGTCAAGTTCATCATATCTAATACAATAGAGGCAAATTAGAGTTATCTGCAGCAGCAGAAGTAGCAGCAGATTGCATTATAAATCATCATATCATTGACAGTCAATTACATTCAAAACTTTTCAAGCATGAGGCAGCGGCAGTGTTTATCTACTAACAAACTTATTCGAGCCAGAAAACACAGTGTGGGTGCATGAGGAAAATTTCTTGGGGGTCTGAAGGGTTTGCATTAAAAAACAGAATTTCAGCAAAAACATACTTCATGAAGGATAGAAAGGATGAAGCCTGGTTTGTTGTGAAATTATATCTTTTTAACATTTTCTGTCTTTCTTCTTCCACTGCAGTAAACCCACATCTTTCTGTTGTCTGGGAGAGCCCTCCAGTAATGTCAACTTCTCTCCAGTCTTCTCTGCTTCATTACCACTTCTGCTTTCACAATACTTCTAGCTCCCTTCTGAGTTCCCAGCATTTTCCCTCTTCCCTTGTTCTTTTGTGAGTGTGTGTTTGTTTTCAGTTTGAAGTACATTTTTAGTTTGTCACCTTCAGGAATTAAGAGCTTTCTGTAAGTTATTCAAAGTAAATAACCTTGCATTTTGGGGCATCAGTGACTCATGTAATGGATAATGTTATTTTAATTAATTAATTTCTAATCAAATAGATGGTATAAAAATTAATGTAAGTTGAGAGAAAAGTCTTGACAATATTTTACCGGTCAGTTTATAGTATGAACTGTGAGAATTGGGCTGAACCCTCAGAATTAAATGCAATTTTTTCTCTACCATATGTTGCAATGGTTGTACTTTCTGGGTGTTCCCATGGGCACCAGGAAGAGCATAGAGCAGGAACAAAAACCTCAGGCCCTGAGAATAGGGTTTGTGATTTTTCTGTAGTGCAGAAGAAAGGGAGAGTGCTCCATATGATGGTCCATCTACTTTTTTGATAAGCGCAGACATCCCTGAAGCAGTAACGGAGTGTAATGCAGGGTTAGTATTGATCTTATATCCACATGCCTGTATGGTGTGGGAGAGATTGTTGGGTTTTGGGGAGAAGGTCTGAAGTTTTTGTTTATTTTTTTTCTAATCAAACCTGGGTAAATCTCCAGAGGGTCTTTTTTAGGATCAGGTCATACTTTCAGAATGACTTGAGAGAACTATCATGCATTAGAGCAATGAATTACTCTAACATTAGATTGGGTAAAGAGTTAAGGTTGAGAGCTGTGCTGCTCTTTTGCAGAATACATGGTTTATTTTTAATAAGAAATAAGAGACTTTAGGTCTGAGGTCTTCCTCCTGCAAGAGCTTTCCTTTGTGCTCTGAACCCCATTGTCTCCATCCCATCCCAGTCAGCTGACTCCAGTTATACTGCATGTAGACATGCCTGTGATTCATTCTCAATTCCAGTCCTAAACCAACTATTTTTTGTCACTAGCCACCCAGCCTTTGGTGTGTATCTGAGATGAGAGGAGCATGAAGGTGAAGAGCCAGCTTGTTGCAATTGCTACATATCTCTGCTGAATTTTAGTTTTGCCACACCTGAGAACTGATCTGTGGGTCCCTCTAAAATTAAGTAGCCAGCTGAAGTGTTAAACTTAGCACTTTATGGATAGTTAAAAGGAAAATAAAGGTAACTGCAGAAGGTGGTTCAGGTATTAGGTGGGTTTAATCACGCTGAGCATCGAACAAAATCTGAGTTAATGTAGGTACCATAGTTAGTTGCCTGAAGAAAATCAGAATGAATGCAAACAGAAATTGTTACACCAATATTATTTTAAAGTGCTAGTAGCTGAACAGATAGAAAAGAAAGGCTTGTGCATAATGGTGAAATCAAAAGTATGTGAGCATTTTAGATGTATGGAAACAGTAAGAAAATCTCTTAGCTAATGTCTGTACCACGGAAGTAAGGAATAAAAATGTGGACACCGTGGGTGGAATTCAGATGCCTGAACATAGTTGTCCCACGCAGTTCAGGATGCCCTGGCATACCCCCAGTATCCTGCTCTAGAAGGATGTAGTTAATCTAATAGTCCTATGTTCTATCTACCCTGTGAGACAGCAGAAACATCATAATCTGTCATGTGAGGGAGTCTCTGGGGCATTTTAAATAGCATTAGACATCTTGGTTTATATAACTGAATCTCACCCAGTCTTTGGGCTGTTGTCACATTATGGAATGCCGGCTACAAAATGGAAAACAACTATGCAGTCAGTGAAGTTGTTTGCTTTTGGTTTAGTTGATGTCTCACTGAGTCTGGGCTGAAACCTAAATTTCTGTCGTTAGCCAAAGTTTAGCATGTTTTCAAAGATTTTCAGTTTTACGAAGTCCTTCATACAATTCTGACTAAATCATATCTTTATTTATCCATCTCCTCTGCCTCTTTCAGCTTTTTATGAAACACTCACACCCACTATTGAAATAGTGAATCCTAAATTTAGTATGTAAGTAGTTTTGTGGAGGATTGTGTTCCATATCCTCACCATATTAAGAATCTGTGGAGTTTGGCTTGCCTGTTTGCTTTTAATGCTTCCTGACAGCTGGGGTATGACAAAAAAAGCTTTTCTGTATGCTTGTTCTGAGTTTTTTTGGACTTACATTATCCAGTAGAGATAAATAAGCCCTATTGGCTGAGGCTATTTTACATTTGCTTTCACACATTTCACATATATTGAGTTCTGTTGTGTGCTTTATTCCATAGGAATAGGTCAGGGCTAGTAACTCTTGGGGTGATATTCTGAGAATGAGTTAAGCCAGAAGGATTTGATTATATTTACAAATATGTATTTCAGTAACCATGACAAAAAAAAACATATTTCAAATTATGATTTTGATTACTTGAAGTTGAAAGTTATTACTATTGTGTTATAAATACAAAAGCAAACTTGTCATAGGAACATTGGTTAAGATCAAGAGTAGTGATTTGATCTATATAGCATAAAAGGCTATTCAAATCACAGTTTGGTTTCTTTTTTTTTTACTTTTCAATCCATTATTCAATCCATTGATCTTTTGGGACAGTTTTTCGGTGTTTTTCTTTTTAGCTAGCTTATATATGTTAAATATTTTTTTATTTAAAAAATAAATAATGTCTTCATTTTTTCACCTGTACTGAGCTATGTGATCCTGCTAGTATTGACTGAAATTAGTAAGATACCTATATCGCTTTCTTATTGAATTGTTGGTATTGCCAACTAATAGTGGGGATTGTGTTCAAACTCTTGAATATTATAACAGTATCTTTCCTACAGTTGCAGGCCCTTGATGTCCATCTTTACTAAATGCAGCTTGACCCAATTTCTGTACTTCCAAGGAAAAGTTTAATAAAGGTTTTCTGTTTTGTAAAGCATTGCTGTCTTTGTGGGTTTATTTTAGATTTCTTGGTGGATTGGGGTCATGGTGGGGTGGGGACAACTGTCTGTCTGTATTTTTAACTGCTTCCCAGTGGGAAACATCTTATCTAAAAAGCCCAATTAGAAGCTACGGAAATGCACGTGTTCTCGGAATTCTGTAGTATATAGACAACATGCATAATTTATGTAACACATTTGGGATTTGCACCTTCTTTCTATTATTTCATAGGAAAGTAAATGATGGATTGTCAAATCATGCTACATGTTTTGGGTTTTGATAGAAAGAGTGAATATGTTTATAGAAGGTCACTCAACTCCTGTAAGAAAGGTTATTAATGTGAGAAATTATTTGCTGAGGTAAACCACCTCTGTTAGACAGCAAAATTCATCACTCCAGTCTTGTTTAGGCATGTACAAAACACACTGTAAATGTTAAAAATTCAAGGGAATTAATGTTTTAGCCAAAATATTTTCAGGCTATCCTAACAGTAATGCTGGGGATCAATGAGAACTGGTTTTGATGATGTTGACACAAATGGTTTCTCTGACGTGATCCAAGGTTTATGTTGCCAAATGTCAACTACAGTATGCTGACATGTGGTTGAGTGTTCAGTGACGCCACAGAATGTGTTTACCCTCCTCCTGTTTGCAGAGGAGTAAGACCAGGCTTGCAGGCATAGTTATTGTGAAGTAGCTAACAAGATGTAAATTGTGGCAATGTGAAATTGCGCCTTATCAGGCAAATTATATGCCTTCTAGTAATGCAAGATTTCCTTTTTACTTATACTTTTTTGTTGTTTTCCTTTAAATAAGTTTGCCTTTCTTGTTGTGGTTGTGGTTTAAAACACTTCATAGTTTGTCTGGCACCCAAGTCAGTCTTCTGGAATCCCATTATATTAGTATTCATCTTGTTCCATACATCTATTCTCTTTAAGGAAAACAATGTTGATTTTTTTTCCCAGTTGCTAACAAGTATCAAAACCTGTGTTTCCCGGGATTCCTGAATTCATATTGCAAGGGAAGCTTCTTCAAGATGGTGATCACAGAAGAGAATGCTAACTAGAGAATGCTAGTCTAGTTATCAAATGTTCTTCCCTCTAGATAATACAGTGCCAGTATTTATACCAGTCATGTTTTTGAATGGTCAGCCATTAGTACTTAGAGGGGAGAAGATTATTCTGAGACAGGTGGGATTTCCTGAAAAAGTGCAAAAGTTTTTGCAGAGAAAAAGAGAATTGTGGGATAGGGTGCTTTGAGATTCTGAAGACCTGAGTTCTTTAGTCTGAGTGTGACAATTGTTTGTGACCCTGTCCAACTAAGACTTCAATTTTGAACGTTTGAATAACATGTTCAAAATAAAACACTTGGAACCTACATTTCACTCTCTTCCTCACAGAGAGGAAGATGTTTAACTGTAGAATGAGGATAATGGACTTAGGCAAATTTAGGGAACAGATAATAATGGACTTTGGCAAATTTAGGGAACAGGTAAGTAGGCTCCTTGAGGAAGATCATCTGAGGTATACTGAGAACTGGAGACACAGACTCTAGTAGAAATACAACTGCAAACCCTTTTGAGAGTTGCAAAAGAGACAGACAACACTGTAAAATATTGTTATAACTACATCAGAAGCTATTTGATAACCTGAACCAGGAAGAAATCATATAAAAATGGAAGAAAGTTATACGTAACTAGGCATACGAATAGAAAAATAATCTGCAAATAAAGACAAAATAAAGTAGTGCAAAGTGAAAACTGTGTGTTAGTTAGAAAGTGGTAGGAAAAAAAAAATTATGAAAAGGCTAGGTCAATCTCACAGACATATAACAATAAGAAAATAGTATCTTTCCATTATAAAATATAAACAAGAGAGCAAATATAGGATGACATAGAGAAAACTAAAGAATTCAGTGGTGTTCTTTGCTTCAGTCTTCATGCACCATCATACAGAATTATTTGACCAGATACCCAATGGAAGAGTTTTAAAGAGTGCATAGGGTAGGTGAGAAACATGAGGGCGTAGGGCATAAGATGAGGTACATGCTGAAGTATGGCTGCCTAAAAGAAAGACCTTAAAATATAAAATTAATGAATAAAAGTAAAAAGTCATAAATGAGAGTTTTCTCTGAATCTTTTACATTTTGAGAACTCATGGAGGTTGAGGGATCCTTTAGGGGTTAGAGGAATGTAAATTATATTACTGGCCTTCAAAATAATAAAAAAAAAAAGAGAACCAGGGTGTTGTAGCCAGTCTGACCTGAATCTTTGGAAATAGTCTAGAGCAAGCTATTAATATCTACAATAAATGAATTTAACTCTAGAATGCTTTTGACAGGGTAACAGATCTATAATCGATATCATGTGATGTATAAGAATCAATCAGTTACTGTTAGTCTACCTTCAAATTATGAAGGCATGTCAACAGAGTCCTGCATTTGCCTGTCCTGGACAAAGTATTTTTTTCAGCATTTTCATTAATATTTTTGATGATAAGACTAATGTGTCCTTGTAAAACTTGCAGGTAAAATCAAGGTTTTAACAAAGTTCACATGCGTAGGGGTCTTGTTGGGGAACAGTGCTCAAAACTTTGGAAAACACCAGTAAAGAGACAAGTTGATATTAATTCAAGTTTTCTGGGAAGTGTCACATTCAGAAAAGAGAAATTAAATGCACTAAGCTGAAAATATCTGGCTAATCAGGTGATAATCAGTCAGAAATGAAATGTGAATTAACAATGTGATCCTGTGAAATATATGGACAGGATTACTGTGTGTAAGATGTGGAAAATAATTATTCAAGTCAGTGCTTCTGAGGCCATATCTAATATGTTGTTTAGTTTTGGTCATCATGGTTTAAGGAAGAGTCGAGCAAGCTAGAGGAAGTCCAAAAGAGAAGAGTGAGAATGATGAGGGGGTTTGAAGACATGACCTATAAATAAATGTTGATAGAATTTGTTTTATTTAATCTAGACAAAAGAAGGCTCAGAGAAAATATGAGGTCTCTGTTATGCAAAACTCTGTTGCAAACAGGACAATGATCAATTGCTTTTTTTGTCCACCGAATGGAAGAGAAGAATAAATTGGGTTAGTCTACAAATTAAGGTTAGGGTGAAAGACATAAAAGCTTATCAGGCAGTAAGCCACTGGAAGAGGTTACCCACGGATGTTTTCTTTCCTGGAGTTTTCCTCAAGTTTGCCAAATGTCTGACAAATGAGTCAAGTATAATTGCTTTTCTTCATTTTATGCAGTTGAAGTGGATGATTTCTGAAATCTCATTTCCCATTCATTAGTATGAATCCATAAAATGTATGGGTTTTTTACCAGGTTTCTTTTGCAATTTTGTGCCTCAGTTTCTTAGCCTTAAAATACAATAATAATTTTTCTGCATTTGGTAGTCGTGGTGGGAGTATATATACATGAAGTATTGAGATGGCTTGGATACTGTGACAATGGAAGCCATGTACATTTATACTGTAGAGTGACAGGCAGCTACTCTATGAAGTCATTGTGTAAATGACATCTCTTTATCTTGAATTCTTGCTTTCTATTTCTGGGAGATTGGAAGATACAGTGGCTTCACTGAGTTGTAAAGGACGTATGTAACCTCAGTTGTGCCTCTTGGGACCCTTGGACAATTTTTGGAGAAGTGTTATTTGCATATCTCCAATCAACTCTTTGGCAAGTATGGGAAAAGTTCCCAGCTGCCAGTTTTGACAGCCACAATTCTGGCAGCTGTTAGTCTTGAAGGGGAAAGAGGAAGAAAAGAAAAAGTAATAGCAATGGTATTTTTGTAGAGATGGGTGACATTTAATATTACCTGCTGAAAATAATAAAAATAAAAAGGCATGAATGAGAAGGAAAGAAAAGGGTTCCAACTCATGGAGCAGATAATAGTAATTTAGTATTTTACAGCAAGTCCATGACTATTTCATCTCTGAACAGTTCCACTTTCAGCTTGTTAAATTGAAAGTGGAAATAAGAAATTACAGGCTGAAGGAATGGGGTTAAAAATAAATCCTCAAGTGGGCTGGCAAGCTGCAACTTCTTGGGGAAAAGTAGTTTAGCTAATGTCAGTTTTCTGTTGTAATTTTCACAAGGAAAGGTCTGGTACTGCTAAGTATTTCTCAAAAGGGAGGTTACTTTAATATGAAGGTAAAAATATATAATAATTATTATATGGAATAATTAATTTTTAGGTCCTTTGGGGAGACAAAACTTTATAAAAGGGAGAGATGCTGTTTCATATATTTTATTTGTGCTTGCAATATTTTGATTGTACTTCTAAAAAACAAACCAGACTTTCTTTAATTTTTCAGTTAATTGTGTGGTAATTTTAAGGAGAGATCATGACATGGCTTGGCACTAGTTACTGGTCATTTTAGTGGGATTTGTGTTTTCATTCACTAGAAAACAAAAGTCTTCTGAATGCAAAACTGAAGTTGTAAGAAATTTTGCTTGAGCAGGGACCACATAATTTGACCTGGAAGTCACATTAGATTTTCTCTTGTATTGAAATATCATGGATAGTATTAATCTGTATTTGTCTTTTGTTTTCTGCTATATGTTATCATGATGCATTGCCATTATAATAACAAATAGCCTGTCAACACATTTACTGGACCGCAACCCTCTTGGGATAATCACTGACTTTTCATCAAGAATACAATGATTAGTGTTTCTGATTATGATAATCAAATAACTAATTAGCTATCATGTTTCAGAAAAGACATAAAATTAAAAATGTTTTCAGAATATGTTAAGACCGAAGTTTTTAGCTACTTCCACTTTATTTTTCAGAAAGCTCAGAGCATGTAGGAAGAAATGGGAGTTGCTAATTTTTGTTGAAAAGTAGCTGAGTTGTTTCTCACTCTGTCCTGCTATGTGAAGACCTGTAGTTATGTTCTTTCTCTGTATTTTTGATCAGAATTGATTAAAGAATATGTTGAAATTACTACTGGACTATGCAACACAAGATAACACATTTTGTTTCTGGGGTTTGTGTGCTCCTTTCCTGTTTCTTTATATTTTGTGCCTTTTTTTGGTGAATTTCAGAAGTGTTAAAGTCTGATTACGTGTCAGTGTAGAGGCAGAGAGAGATCTCATCTTCACAGATTGCCTCACAGCGGTGCTGCATTGTGGTGCTGAGATGGTGGTGTTCTCACCTTTACGTGTATTTTCTCTTTCTGTATTTGTACATGATGAAAGCTTGTGGGGTTGTTTTGTTCAGGTTTCTTGCCTTCAGAAGTTGAGTATATGACTGGAATTTCTAGGTTTTGTTTTTTCTGTTTTGTTTTGTTTAATGGTAATGACACAGAAAGAAGGCAACACAAGTAATGCGGGAGTTTGTTAAAGGATTTATTACATGCAGTTCCAGTTCCTTGCTCATTCCCAGAACTATTGTTGGATCCAGATACTTGTAATTGCATTGTTTTCCACGCTGTCCTTCATCTGTGCTCATTTTAAATGTCACAGAGAGAGGTGGTGACATTATGCTAATTTGTAATGGATTCCAGTGTTACATTGCCCCATTTCTTTGACCTCAGCAAAGAGCACTTGCTGAGAAGAACAGAGGATGATTACCTCCCCTCTGAGCATGAACTAGCTGCTACAGCTACATGACCTTGGATTTAAAGAATAAACTCTAAAATTGCTGTGCAGAGGTTGCACAGGTTTTGTGCCTAAAACAAAGAAAGGATTTCAAAGAGAATTTTTTTTCCCCTCTGTGGCTGAGTTTATAGATTCTTCCTCATACAATATATCTCTCATTCAGAAATTCCCATGTCTAAGCTTGTGAGATCAGTTTTCAGTGAATGTGAAAAGAAATGTGGCTCACATATATTTAGGATATGCTCTTTAAGAGATATCAAGCTTTTATAGGAGAATTAGATGAAAGACTAAGCATTGCAGTTTATTATGAGTTCGTGGCTGGAGTTAGACTGTACCTGTATCAAGATAAGGATCTTGCCTGAAAGATTGCTGTGGTTTGATCCTCCTGCAGCCTAAATGCAGGAATTATTGAGCTCCCAACTACAAAAAGACTCTCAAAGCAGCCCCTGAAACTATATCAATTCTATACTGCTAGAATATAAAAAAAAATGGTGGCAGGATCAAAGGCATAGTTCAGCCATTACTGCTCCTTTTAAAAGAGAACTGAACAGGGTCATGTGGGAGGACCCTATGAATGATGGAATTGAAGGAGGATTTCAATCTCCCTTTGAAAATACACTGGCATTAATATGATTTTGAAGAGCATGAATAAGAAGCTCTACAGTCAAAGCACTGCTGCAGGAGCAGGTTTTTGGCCTTTTTTATGTCAGTTACAATTACACTGGAGCTCCAAATAAGAGGTGAGTAAAGCCTGAGGACATGATTCTGCATTCATTCCTCACCCAAAACTCCCCCTCAAGCTCAGTGGGAGCATAAGGGGCAGTTTTGTGTTACGCGACACTGCTTCAGTTCTTGATTCACAAGTGGTTCACAGTGAAAGATAAATCCATTGTTCAACTTCCTTATTTCTCCTGAATCAAACAAATCAAAAACAAAGAAAAAAACACAGCAGATTATAATTCCTTTTGGGAAAAATCATCTGGTTTTCTCCAGATGCGTTCTGGTGCTTTGATTTTAAAATATTAGGTGCTTCACACTTGCTGGAAGTCAGAGGCTATTGAGCTCTGTCCAAGGTATAACTAATATTTTTGTGTAATACCTTTGATTTTGGGTCTTGACACTAATTATTTTATTTTCTCTTGATGGTTATCAGATTGTAATGGTACTGAACTGAAATCTCTAAGACTATCATTGACTTGATGGTTTTGATTTTTTTTGTTTTTCCAGCAGCAGAATAGGAAAAGTAAAATTGTGTCCTGAACAGATGCAGAATGAATGTCAGTTGTAGGTTACTCTAGCATTTTTCCCTCCATCTTAAATACAGATTTTATTTATTCTTGAGGGAACAGACCTTAGCTTTGGTACCCCTTTGGGCTTCATAGATTTTTAAATTTCAGAGCAGGCTAGACTGTTTTGTGGATTGAAAATGAGGGAAAAAAACAGTGATCTTAGTAAAAAAACCCCAAGCTTTTCAGTCATACTGAACATCTTCCTGTTTCCATATTTAGTATCATTTTCCCCCCTTGAAGCTTGCTTGTAATCATTTGTTCTGCAAAGTTGGCAGAGAAGAAAGCTTAAGACAGTATAGAGTGGTGATTTTAGTGTTCATTATATTGTTATAGCCCAGGTTCATTAATCAACTTATTTCAAAATGTCATCTTTATCCTGGTCTTATCACAGTCACTGTTCTAAGGTCCAAATAAGGAATCTCTATCTAAAATCTAAAATGAACACTTGTGTGGGTGTGCACACATATTTGTGCAGGTAATGGACAGGTTTTCTTGTGTGCTCAGAACACCCTCAATTTCAAGACTCCAATACATTATTAAAATCTATAAAACAAACCATATTTCTGTTAGCTTTCTATTCCCATAATTTTCTAAATATATTTGAAGAAAAATTGTGGATTGAACTGTTTGCTTACAAGTCCAATCATATCTGTAACAGCTGCTGAAATGCATCTGCTTTTGGGTGGATTGTGACAGGTGCTTAGAAAGGTATCTTCCATTAAAATTGTATTACAGTTTTTACAACAAGAGGTAAATTTGAACTCTGAGCTAAAATACAGCTAGCTTCCATATTTAGACAGGCAATCACTTATTTTCATCAGATACCAGCATTACAATGTTGTACTTCACCTGTTTCAGAAATAAATTTTGGTTGAAATATACTGCATAGGAGGTTGGGTTTTTTTTAGCACTGCAGTGAGGTCATATTTCATATTAAAAATGTAAAAGGAGATACTTCTGTGGTATAAAGATAAGTTCATTAAATTGTACAATACGAATAGTATATTCTCTATACTTATAACACTTCAGTTCTTTAGTAGAGTCAGTCTACTTAACAGCAAATGGAATTAATTTCTTTAGCTATTAATGAAAATATCTGATGTATTCTTCCTAAGGCCATCTTTGGACCAAAAAGGCATTTGTATTCATCCAGTGGTTGTAGAGTTACAAATGTGTACATTTCTTGTCTCGATTTATTTAAAGCATAATGTTGAGGAAATCACGGTGGTCTGTATTGCAGATCTCTAGAGCTAATCCAGCATGTTATCCTAGTGTAATTTGAAATATTTCACTGCATTTTCCTTCTATGAAATAATTTTTTTGCGAGACAATAGCTGTATGTGAGGAAGTAGCAAGGCAGATCCCGTTATTGTTAAAAGTATATTTTGATAAGATTTTTTTTTAAATGCATACCCATGGTAACTTGGTCAGACCAGGGGTATAAAATTAATCTGTAATGGTTATGAACCATTTAAACCTGAGAAACAGGCACAGGACATTTAAAAAGTGTGATCCATACCAAAGTGTTTCTGCATTCCTTCTGCTTTGTGAGTAATGACTTGAAATTGCATTTGGTTTGGATATAGTAAGATGGTAAGATGGACAGTAATTGGATGTGAATAATCTTTGCAGTTGGACTTTGAAATACAAGATTGGCTTTCCTAAGTGAAAGGTTTTGCTTACCATTCTGCAATCACTTGTTTCTCTGCATTTTTTTTTCCTTGGCACACTTAATGCTTTGTTGGATTTCAGCTGAACTAGTCTAGCTTGTATATTACAGATCATTTACTAGGAACCTGCTGGGTTACTTTCAAAAAGGGTGCTGTTCCTCAGTTCTTAATTAAATCACCAACAATTCCATTGTAATAGTACATTTACTATATAATTTGCAAACCTTTGCCTGAAATATTTAGCTGAAATAGTGGTTTATTTTATATTTCTGCAGTATGATGGCTGTTATTGGTTGCACATGCAGCAGCCATCATACTGCAGAAATATAAAATTAAACTTGAGTCAGTTCTAATTTCAGTATTAGCAAGTAATACTAGTTTATTTTTTTTCTTATTCATTTTAAAACAAGAAATAGATCTGGTTTACGAGTAATTTTCTCTGATATTTTTAGGTGTGTTTAATTATGAGCATATGTCCCAGAGCTGAGTATTCTGAATGCATTCTAATTGGAATACAAAATGCAGTGGAAAAATGCTTATCAATATTTGATACCTTTACATCTCGATTCAGTTTATTATCAGTTTCAGAGTTAAAGGATCAGAATTATTCTTACCATGACATACATCCCTGACTCAATCTTCATTCACTGCTGGTTGCTGCTTTCCACTCTGAACACTGTCCCTCTTCCCTGAGGCCCGGGAGCCTTTGCTGGGGAAGACTTGGGCAAAGAAGACATTGAGTACCTCAGCCTTGTGCCTACTGTCACTAAAGTACCTGCACTGTTCAGTAACAGTCCCAGATTTTCCTTGCTCACCCTTTCACTATCAGCATTCCAGTAGAAATTCTTGTTGCCCTTGATGTCCATTGCAAGTGTCAGCTTTAAGTGGGCTTTTGCTTTCCTAACACCAGCCCTTCGTGCCCTAGAAGTGTTTCTAAATTGTTCCTTTTGTAACTTCTCCCTGCTTCTACCTCTTGTAAAGTCCCTTCTTTATGTTGGAGCAATACAGTATTGTACAACTATATAAAGCTGTGCAATATTTCGTCATACAAGTTTATGATAACAAATCTATTTACTTTGGATGGGATTCTGCTGGTAAAATTGCTTCAGGCCTAAAGGAAAAACAAACTTTGACTGACATTTGGTTGTTTGGCTTCACTTCACTTTGGTGCTGAATTCTTTAAAATCCTTTTCCAAACAGATATACTAGTTATTTTTAAAGCCCTATTTTGATCTCTAATTTTGAAGAAATTTCCCACTTTGTTTCATAAGGAACTTGGAGTATAGTCCTTACCTATTCCCTCCACTCCATGTTCTTTAAACTCTGTTTCCTCACCAAAGGATGTGAAGAAACACATTTCCTGCAGGGCTTTTAAATTTAGAGCATGGGGTTCTTAATGAGGGAGTAGAAATTGGTGGTACTTGAAGCAAATAAATAAATAAAACATGGTTTAATGAGGAATAACTGGTGTAGCTGAGAGAGTGCTAACTCAGTCCTGACGTTTGTTGGTATTTTAATGCATCCTGCAGCATAAATATAAGACTCCTGCCTCCTTAATTATAGTGAACACATTTTATAATGGTTCTATTGATCTTTTGTGAACAGTGTTGATCTTGTAGGAAGGGTAGGTGGAGCAACTAAATAACAGCATACACTGTTACTGCTTTCTAGCAGGGCAGTGGCACTGAAGTGCTGCTTAAACAAAAATATTCAATTATTTGTGTAAATGATGTAGCATATATTTTCAATATTCTAAAAAGTAAGTGAATATCGTTCTCAATTTCATGACTTGGACTGCTATCAGCTTCTGTCATTCACAGGAAATTACATCCTAAAATCTCAATAGATAACATGTAGCTGCTGTGAAACCTAGTGAGATGAGGTAATGCTATGTAGGCAGTACAGATTGTCCCTGATTGAATGCAGATTGAATATAGCATTTGGAGGAACTTTTGCCAGTCACTGAAAATAGTCATTACATAATTAAAATGAAAGAAATGCCTTCCTGGATTCAATGACCTTTTTTTTTTTTTTATAAGGAAACTAATTAGTCATCTTAAAATAACAATGATATTTCAAAGTTGGATAAACCCTTGCAGAAAAGTGGTAACAAGGGTCATAAAGCACAATCAAATTCAAGCTATTCTACTTCTCTTTCAGTCACTATTATCACCTTTTTCCCCCACAAGTGCTCAATTCCGGTACTGACAAGGAAATCTCTGAACTTGGTTAGAGAAACTGTTCTTTGTATTAACCTATTTTTAATTACTGATTAGATATAGTAGCTAATCCTGAGATATGCATTGGTTTTGAATCTAATATTTTCTTATTTAAGTAGAGTTTGGAAACACAAGCTGACTGCATAAACTGTGTCAAATATCTGAGTCCAAGAGATGGAAAGAATCCTTCTGACATTACTCACAAGGGGTAGTTTTGCATAATTCAATGAAATTGGAAAGCGTGTTTGATAATAAGAATAAAGGTCAGAAGCATGGGATGAAAAAATGTCTTCCTTTTGCAAACAAAAAGCATAAGAACGTTATGTGCCAAATATCATGCGTCATTGGATGTGGGAATGAATTGTGTGGGATCTGACAAGTTCCCAGCACTATCTAATGGTATTTTAAAAACCTATGTTTTATTGTGACTTTTCAGAAATACTGTTTGTTACAATTTAACAGATCCTCCAGAGAAATTACAGGCTCTTCAGGAAAATGAGCAGTTATAACAGGCAAGCATACTTGCTTGTACAATTGAGGCTTCTGAATTCATTCTCTCTCACAAGGTAGAAACGCAGCAGCATTTCAAAAGAAAACATTCAGAGTTTGCAATACTCCTGTAAAAGTAGGCTGTTTGCTGGCGAGAAAGTAGAACCTAAGGGTCCTCTTCAGTGATCTTTAATGCAAAGCGGTGCCCTACTCAAGTTGGTAAATCAATTTTGAGCATATTTATCATCATGGAGTATTCTTAGCTTATGTATCCATCATTAAATATCCCTTATCACAAGAAAAAATGCTGCAAACCCCATAAAGACTTACAATACGTAGGTAAACTGGAGGTCAAGATACCATTTTAGGGGAAGTTTGGTCTGGATCTGGCAAGGATTCATTCATTCTGAATGAGCAAGGATCTTTACAGTGTCCTTTCTTTCTTTCTCCAAAGTCCTTGTTGCAGTTGTTAACTGAGAAGATGAATTATTTGATGAATCTGCCACAAACTAGTGTGGAGGACATAAGTCCTAACTCAGTTCTCTTTAACGCTGAGTCACGCTTCCTCTGTCAATGCATGTGGAGTTCTGGTCTGCCAATAATTTGGACCACTGTAGGGTCAAAACTTCTGCTCTCATCTTGGCCTTGTGTCTTGCCTGTTGTGACACCTCATGACCCAACTACATATCATCTCTCATCTTTTTGAGATTCATATTATTTTTGGGTTTAAAGACTGCTGCCATCTGAACAGGAGTCAGCAACTGATGTAAATAGGTCATGATATGTTGTTAGCCTTTGGATGGGGAATAAGGCCTTGACTTTCCAGCAATATAGAAATAGGAAGGGACAGAATATGTGGGATTCTTGGGTTTATGTATTCACTTATTCTCTTGGGAACTGGGCACTCAAGTTTTGTATTAGCTTAAGAATTGTAACATTAGAAATGTCTATGGTAAACAACAGTAATCTAGTTGGACTGTTTTAAAGGCACGTAATTTCCTAGATAGCTGGCAGTGAAGACTGTATATAGTCAGAGTATAGTAATGTAAGATTAGGAAGAGATCTAACAGAGATCCATGATCTGGAGCTAAGTTTTTCTGAACAATTCATCTTTCCCATGTAAAATTACAGGACTTTCTGACTCTACAGATACTTTCAGTGATTTCCATGGCTTGCTTTGTCTGGAACACTTGATGTTGTTTTTTCTGGAGTGAAGCTCGTAATCACCTTGAGCTGTGAGTAGCTGACTAGTTTTTCACAATCATTTGACAGTCAAATTCAGTGAAGCTCAGCCTAGCAAAGTTGACAGTATTCTCACAACTGTGCATGAAATCCCTATGTGATAATTTCTCATTTGCAGAAGACTGGAAAAAGACATTATGAGGTATGTTTCTAGGGAGTCTTCATGTTTGTGTCACTGACTTTCTCCTTGATCACTTGGAGGTTCTCTTTTATGTTGTTGTTTCCTCATTAAGTTTGTTGCCATTTTCAACCATCTTTTTTGTGGTTTTTTTTATGATGTCTTCTATATGCTATTAATTTATGAATACTCGTTATATAAAGCTAAACAAGGGAAAAATATTTTACACTAATGTCATGATGTAAAATGGTCCTAAAAATATGCTTCAGAAATACTGCTTTTCAGTCAAGCAGTTCAAAGTACTGACTAAACTTGGCAACTCTTATTACATTCCATAGTTGAAATTTCTTGCAGAGGTAGCTTAGTTATTTTCTATTTTATTTCTGTTTTATTCAGTTTGGAGGTTTTTTTGTTTGCTTGTTTTTAATTTTTCTATTTAGCTCAGTAATCTGATTTCCAGTATTTTCTGATAAATGACCACTGAGCATGCCCAGGTCAGCGCCATTTACATGATCAAAAATACATCTTGGACATATTTGGCTCACAGTACCAGTCATTGGAGGGATGAGATAGTCTTCATTTACACGATAATTTGAAATGTTTACTTAGAGTATGCAGTTCATTGGCACATGCAACACAGGTCTTCATAAGACCTACCAACATTAGTAGATTTGCTAATAGTATCAAACTCAGTTATCTCATAAAATATTGTGATTACCTTTTTTTGGTGTTCTTAGCTCATTTGATTAAAGTCTTGTCCTTGAATTCTAAATGCTTCCCCGCTCTCAGTCAGAGCTTTCTTATTTAACACAAGATAGAGGTATCTCCACTTAGCTTTTTTTCTTATGAGAGAAATTACTTATAGAATGGGTTACTTAATCTATAAAAATGACAAAGATGGACAATTCATATCTATTTTTTCCTTTAAAATTGATGTGACAAACCTCTAAGTTTCTAATTTAGCGTGGCAACAGTGTCAGTGTAAAACACCATTGTCCAACTGTGAAGAGAATCTGTTTCAGCAGGTATGGAATTTCAGAAGATACCTAGATATGGATTAATTTAACTTCTCATTTTTTCACTTCCTTTAATTTAATTGAGTAGCAGAGTAGAGTGGCAGAATCAACTGTCTTGACCTGCTTCTTTTGATGCAGCCCAGGATACAGTTGGCAGGTACAAGACCTTGCACTTGGCCTTGTTGAACCTCATGAAGTTCACACGGCCCTACCTCTCCAGCTTGTCCAGGTCTCTTTGGATGACATCCCGTCCTTCTGGTGTGTCAACTGCACCGCTCAGCTTGGTGTCATCTGCAAACTTGCTGAGGGTGCACTTGATCCCACTGTCTATGTCACTGATGAAAATATCAAACGGTACTGGTCCCAGTATAGACCTCTGAGGGACATCACTTGTCACCAGTCTCCATTTGGACATTGAGCGGTTAAGCACTACCCCTGGATGCGACCATCCAACCAATTCCTCATCCACTGAACAGTCCACCTATCAAACCCATCTCTCTCCAATTTAGAGAGAAGGATCTTGTGGGGGACCATGTAGAAGGTTTGAGCTGCTAGAGTTCATCTACTCATACATGTCCAAAAATAGTTTATCTCTGGGACTAGGATTCTCTAAGAATGCTAAACTGGGCACTATACAGACTATACAGATCTTCATAGGGACCTCAGCAATGGCAGCAAAGGAATGGGATGAAAAATGCATTGCTTTAGACTGGTCTGAGAGGAGAAATGCCTAGAATGTAGATTAATTTGCGGATTGGGCTTGTTTGTTATCATGGCAGTTATAGGAGTATGAGGGGCACAGACTGGAGACAGACAAAACTTTTTTGTTTTTCCGCCCATGTTGGAGGAAGAATGGAAAAATCAGCCTGAACATCCGTAGTAATATCTCCGGTTGATTTTATGCTGCAGTCCACCCATCTCTCTCCAGCATATATATATATATACATATATACACACACACACACACACATGCCTGATCAAGTAGATACCGATTTAGCTATGGCAATGTTGTGTTCAGTGTGGGCTGAAATAGTCTTACCCCTCATCTTTTGGGACCTTGGGTAGACTGGTGGAGCAGCTGGAGCGTCCTCAGCTCATTCTACTGCCATCATTCCCCAAGCTGCTTAGGTTATATTTGGGGTCTGATTGCAGTCTCACCTGGGACTGCAGTGCAGGCATACCCTCAGAAGCAGTGCAAAGATGAATTGTTACATTTGGAAGAGAAATGTGTTTAAACTTCTGTTAAGGAAAGTATGGATTTCTGTTTCAGTGTTTCGTTTGGTTTTGGGGTTTGATGTTCTTGGTTTGGTTTGGGTGTCATGTCCCCATCCCTCCCACCTCTGCCCCGAACAAACAAAACAGGAAGGATGCAGCTGAATGTTTCTTTGGCTCATCCAGTTGCGTTTATAAGAATATGATCTGTATTTCTGTGGATTCCTCTATCCCTTCAGACCCCTTTATGTATCTGAAGATACATTTGTCTAAGACAGGAAGGGAGAAATTTAGGAAGTTATAATAAAATATCAGTAGTTGATAAGAAACACAAAAGGGTTTCTTTTTATGTGTGTTTTGTGTTTGATTAGTATAAATGACTGTGTTGACTGTTCAGTGGTTTACAGTTTCAAGACAAAACCTGTTTCTGTGTACTCATAAACCTGAAGTGCATTCTGTGAAATTTAGATTGAGGCATACGTGCTCCTGTACTCTCTCTGAAAGTTTGATAAAATTCCTCTGCCCCTTCAAAAGTTAGACTTTTCTTGCATTCTCTCACCTTTGTACAGCGAGACATTAGTGCAGTTCTCTTATGCCCCTTTTTTATTACATTATTAAATGTTCTTCTCAGCAAACCCTGTTTGGCAACAGCATTTACTGCATGCTCAAATAAAAACCAGTATGGAACAGCATACAAACACAGTGTAATGTCTTAAAGTGTAAATTAGGAACCTTCAAACTGAGTTTGCTGCCTTGCCATTCATGGAAATATACACGGAGATCCTATTTTAATTGATGATAGTATTTGCTTCTCTTACATACTTGTTTGTACAGTGAATAAAGGATAAAAAATGGATTTCTAAGGGGATCTGTCCTACCTGTAATAGAAAGTAAGATTTTGTAATAATGAGCAGTAAAAATACATATTTCCTTTTTCATTTTCTTTCAAACTCAAAGTTATATAGGTCTTCTATTTAATATACTTTTTGATCTTTTTTTTAGAAATAAAACTGTTACAGGATATTTGCCTTTTGCTAGTATGGTATCTAGGCAGTAATAATTACAGATTAAACATTTCACTTTTTTTAATACTGAGTTTCTCATTATTTTGCAGTCAGGGATGTATCATTAAACTCCATGCCTCAGAATAAAGTGTGAATGGTTATTATTGTTGTTTTATTTTAAAACAATTACTTCCATGAAGAGTTTTCTTTTTTTTTCTTTTTTATTTTTTAAAGAAACCACTGCATTGATCTTCTGTTTTGTAAAAACTTTTTAAAAAAATGATTTTGTAATAAAACCAAACTTTAATTGTTATTTATCTCTACCAGATAAACAAGGAGTCCGCTGATCATGATTAATTGTCACCAGTCTGAGTTAAGAATTCCATCTCCTTGAATTGCTATTCAGAAACATGACTTAGAGATTTTCTCTGGAAAAAAAATTACCCTATCAGTATTGCCAGTGAAGTAAACGACTGTGTCTAAATTGATATACGTGAGATACGTCCAGTTGGGGTGAATATTTTGCCATATCTCATTTCTCTGAAAGGATGGGACCTCAGTAGCTGCACATGTGGTTTTCCATGAGACCAGCACAAATTTTACTCAGTCTCAACCCAGACAGTGAATCTTTCTATGAGCAAGGATTTCTTCTCTGGATGAAGGTAGTTAAATCAGTTCCTTATGAGTGGAAGAAATAGAAGACACAATTCAAAGGAAATGAAACCAGATTATTATAAAAAGAGAGGGAGCTCTGTTTAAGGTTAAGCACATATGTAAATGTTTGTCATTATCAGTTGAGTCAAACAAAGTTGGGAGACCATAAAATTAAAAAAATCTGACATCAAAAGGGTTCAGAATTCATCCTGTGAACTCCAGAATGCTTTAAATCTTTTTGTAATGTCAGGTGGTCTGCTCTTTATCTAAGAATGTACTTTTAATTAGGGGTCACATCACTGGAGTAACTGGGTGAATCACAAGTATTCAAAAACAGAAATCCTTGAAGATTTATAGAATAATGCTTATTTTCAGGAAGCTTAATGGTGTGTGAAAGCAGGTGGAAAATTAATGTAGTTCACTTTATATCTTGGAAGAAATGCAATTTGAGTACAGTGTAGAACTGGCTGGAAAATGGGGAAAAAGTACTACTCCATTCCCTCACACACTTCAAGTGGGATTTTTTAATTTTTTTTTATTTAATGGATGTTTCTAAAGCTTCCCCTTCTTCCCTTGTTCCCTTCACAGAGGACATTTTATATTTATTCTTCCTCACTCCTCTTCTCTTTTTGTCAAAAGAATTGCATTTTTTGTTTTCTGATACTTGTCTCTTGGTTCAGCCTGTATCCTCTGACAGTTGCCGCAATAATTTGTGTATTTTTAGACTTTTCAAATACACAGTTGTGGTGAATTTAAAAAGGGAACTTTAGAAATGTGATGAGTAAATTATTTACTTCTTCCCATCACAACGGGTTTTTCAGTGAATGTATGAATGAATGAGTGAAAATGTTAACTAAAAGAATTTAATTAATCTCATTATCCATCTCTTGATTAATCAATTAGCATACATAAGAATGGTCCTACTCTACTCTGGCCAAGAATTGACCTAGCCTATTACATGGCCCTTAATAATAATAATAAAAAACCTTAGAAGATCAGGACAAACATATTGTGCATGTGTAACCTATTTTTGTTTGTGTGTGGTTTTTTTGTTTCTCTGTTTTTAACCTCTGTAATCTGTGGCTTAAGTGCCTGTTGGATCAGGAGCTGTATTTTATCTTTGTATTCTGTGGATCTTGATGGACTTCCATTCTGCAGTTATATGCACATATATATGTGTGGAAAAAGACTTCTTTATGGTTTTTTTTCCTGTGCATTTAGATATACTAAATCTTATTTTACATTTCACTGAATTCAGCTGACAGCTAAAGTAAAGTAGTTGTTGTTTCTTTGGTATTTCCGTAGTTCTGAATTGTTAATTTTCATCATGGAGATAAAATGCATGCACTTCATTTGTTTTCTGAGGTGCTTTTATGAAGTAACAACTGAGCAGTGTATATAACTGATCATATAGTAAGTTTTTTGACAAAGCTTTTAAACTAGCCTATTTGACAACTCTTTTGAGATAGAAGACAAAATATAGAACAATTTTATACTGTCCATTTTGAGCAAATATTTTGAACTCAAAGTGTGAAAAATAGCATTAGGTAAAATACTCCACTTTTCCTAAATGCTGTGATCATAATTAAAATCCCACTGGAAGCCACATTAGGCTGTGTTTCAATGCAAGTAGCTGTTCCCTGTCACTGCCTTTGATGCTTCAGCCGAAGTAGTTTTACCAAGTCATCCGGTGTGCAGTGCATGAGTGTCTCTGATAAGATTTCTTCCTTGTAGGGATGAAATCCAAAAATCAATGTCAGATGGAAATCAAAGTTCTCAAAGTTTGAAGGACTGATGGAAAGAGTTTTTAATGAGTGCAGATTTCAAGCTCTACCTTCATAAATTTGGCAGAAAGGGCAAGCATAAAATTCCTGGGTGCAGATGTCTGGGAGAGATTTTTGAAAATAAGGAGGTTAAAGAAAGTTTAAATGAAATCAGGAGTAATGTTCTGATGGAAAGAAAGAAATATTTTTTCCATATTTTACCTGAAAATGTAGCTAAGATTTTGAGGAAATTAAGTATATGCCTGTACCTTTGTGAAACTGGATGATAACCACATTCCAATTACCTCTCAGTAATAAGAAGCATAAAACTTAATTGCTTCTATTCAAGTAGCTATTTCTTCTAATTTAAAATAAATAAAAAATCCCACCACCCAGAAGCAGGGTTACTGAAGACACTGCCAAGTTGACTGATTAAGGTAGAAAACCCAAACAAGCGAAAATATTTCTGGGAGATGAAGGAATTTAGCCTACTTTATTTAATTATTTTTTTTAATTTCAGCATGGCATCACACAAAATATTCTGTAAGCTAAGGTTAATTTTGTCAGTGATCAATTATAGCCATATGAAAATAAAACTATTTTAATTGATAATACTGCTGCATCCATATTTTTTAATATAAACCCTATTTTTTTCTAATAATTCTATTCTGATTTTTTTCCTGTTTAACCCAGTTCAATTTTTCTTTGCTGAAAAATGTGTGCTTGTGCCATATATTGGATATTAGCACTTAAAGAGCTAATTTTAAACTATGATGGGCAAATCATTCAAGTGAAAATAAAGGTAGTTGCTCTTTGTGTAACAGTATCATGTAACAGTGCTATTCATGTGACAGTGAGTAATAAAAACAGAGAGAAATAAACGGGAAGCTTATTCATCACAACAGTTGGGTCCCATAGCTGTGAATTCTAAACCTGAGATTTGCCTCTTCCAAGTATTTACTCTGAAATAAAAATGCAATTAAGAAAAAATGGGGGAAAGGAGTTTAAAAGAAGGACTACAATGAGAAAACCTTTTTGCAGCAGGTTATATGCTTTACTGAAGTAGGAGCACGGTCCTTTTCATATTCTGGATTTTTTTTTCCCCAGTAGATAACTGCATTGAAAACATAGCCTTATGGTAATTTTCAGAAGTCTGTAATAAAGATGTCCCTTTCTTACATGAACTTGGGCAACAGCCATGCCTGTGTTTTGTGAAGTACAAAGACTTCATGGGTAGTGAGGGTTTGAAAGAACTCTGCATGCTACAGGCATAGTCTTTTCCCAGGTTTGATTTGAGAGAAGAGCCATTTTGTACTCAGCTGCATGAAGCTAAAACTGGCAATGGAGAACCTTCATCCTTGGAGATTCCCAAAACTTGACTAGACAGAGCTCTGAGCAACCTGGTCTTGCTCTGAAGTTAGCCTAGTTAGACTAGATGATTTTCCGAGTTCCCTTCCGACTTAAATTATTTTACAGTTCTAAACTGCATTATATTTTAAAATTTGGCATAATGGCTGTGCTCAGATTGCATCTCCCTGATGTGACAGCTCCATGCCCACACTAATGGCGGTAGCTAAATATTGTGTGTTAGCTCTGACAGCTCAGATGTCTAAAAACCATTGAAATTAAACATGGCTGTACCCTATGGGCATCCCAGAATCTTTTGCACTTTTGTGACCTAATCAAAGATTTACTTTGCTTTCTTGTTCCCTTCTACATTTTTATCTCCTTGAAAAAACACTCCTGCAGTCCAGAGGTTGTCATTTTGACTGGAGTTTGGCTTCAGCTTAATTACATGTGCTTGTAGTGTTCAGTGTATATGTAATAAGCTTTGCTGTTGAAGGAAAAAAAAAAAAAAATCACAAGAAATTGTATGCTCTTGGTTGTTATTTATTAGAAATAAGATTTTGGGGGGAGATGAATACTTTTAGAGGATAGTTACCAAAAACTGTGATCACAGTGCTAGTTACAGGTGTATTAGCCTCTATTTTTACAGAAAAATTAGTCTATCGTGCCAAGTCTATCCTGTCCTGTTTTGCTGTCATAGCTGTGAGTTGTTAGTAGAGGAGCTAACTGGAAGAGACAAAACACACGTACAGAGAGGGCTTTAGTAGGTATGAAACATTTCTTACTGATCACTGACAGAGCCTGATCCTTCACTTTCTCCCTACTACCCACATTCCACCATCTTTCCCTGGCCATAAAAAGAGGCTTTGCCAGTCCCCCTAAATGAGGAACCAAACATGACAGCTCAGCTGACGGTGTTGACGTTGGCAGCAGACTTGATGGACGGCACCAAACCTTGCCGTGGCCCTATCTCCTGCTAATCAGCTGTTCGAAGGAACTCTGTGTGCCACAGGCACAGTTTTATTGGAAAAGGACATCTTTGCTGTTCACCCTGACAGCTGTGATGCAGCTGTTCATCGAGTGAATTGAGCGCGGAGGCAGGGTGGGAGGCAGAGGAGGAGGATTTAGAACAAGTGACAGCTCTGGTATCTTGCACCGAAGCCGTCCTGAGCTATAATAAACAACCGGAATAGAGAAGAAAGAAGATGGGAATTGAAATTTATAAAATGGGAACATAGGTTAGGCGTGAAACAAGAGGAGGAGTGAGAGGAAGGAAACAGGACTGCCCCACGAGGGTTCTGCAGAGCAACTGGAGCTGTATGCTCTTGCGATTAATGCAGGCTGAGGGATTTAACATACAGAAGTTTCTGATTTTCTGTAGGTCATGCGCATGTCCATGGATCTTAATGGGGATGCATGCCAGGAAGTCCCACAACTGAGCAAGACGCGGAGCAGCATAGGCCTGAATAATTTATTGAGGTGCCATAGATCTGATGGCTTTGGAGACAGGCTGAGGGAAGAAGTTTAAAAAAAAAAAAGAAAAAGTGCTTTCTACTTGCTCTGAGTGATTATGAGAGGGAAATGAGAGAGTTTGAGAAAATGCTCCTGCTGCTTGTTGAAGCAAATACTCTTGCTGATGCAGATGCAGAAACTCTACGTGGTAAAATGTTGTTGTTATAACTTTCTTAGTCAAGCTTGTAACATGCACTCTATTGACACTTTTGAAGACAGATGTCTAACTTAGTTGAGTGTTAGCTAGATGGTACAGAAGTAAAGGTGTGGAGTTGAGGATGTAGAAAAGTCAGTTGAAACAGTGACATTTTCCCTGGTATATTTTTGTTAGTTCCCATCAATTTCTATTTTCTAATGGTTTGTTTTTTAAAGGAGAGAATGAGACCAGACTTTGGACCTTTTGTGAAGATAAAATATCAGTTTTAAACTTACCAAATATTTTATAATATAAATTGAAAAGGGCAATAGAATGCAAAATTCCACAAACATTTTTTAAGATTAAAGTGGGTTTCCAATTTTTCAAAAAGTTGATCTCATTTAGAAGGTAAAAAGCAGTTTAGATTAAATAAGTGAAAAAAAGATGACAGCAATATTTCCTTCCCCAGAAGTCAGACTAAACACTTTTTAATGCTGAGCGTAAAGAAAAAAAAAAAAGTTATTACAACATTAATTGATTTTCCTCTGTGTTTTCTAGAAGCAGAAAGATTAAGACAAATATTTTGCTTGCAATAAATCTGTCCTAGGCAAAGGTAAGGAGTGTTAGATTGCCTGGGAAAGTTTGCTTGTAAAAAGCTTCTGTTATAATTTTACAACTGAGTGGATTAGTTTGTGATAGCATTGAGACTTGGGATGTTCCTGCAAACTAATTCTTTTTAAGTTTTTATCTTTTTATTGATGATTACCTATGGGTTTTACTACATGCAACTTCTCATTTCTCTACTGACATATATACAAAATAGCTAACAGTATGCTGCAGTCAGTAGCCAAAAATGTCCCAAAGCAGATGTTTCTATTGTTATAGCAAAGAAACCACACATATGCTCATACACATCATCAATGCTTTGTTTTTACATTTACTACTGTGCTTGCTATTACCTCTTATCCTGCACTGAAGAAATCATCTTGAGTTGCCCCCAAAAAATAACATCTAGACTTTGAGTATATATCAAAGATGACTTTCCTTATTTATATGTATATAAAAAAAACCAAACAAAACACTCAGAAAAGATGAACTTATACTTCAGGGATATTCTCAATCAAAAAAATACAGATCCTTTCTCTACTTTATAGTGGTACTTCTCCTGTAATCTTTATTTGTGTATCTGTAATGTATCCTGTACCATATTTACAGAGACATGCAATGCCTTGTGGTGACATTTTCTTTATTTTCACTCCTGACTTGTGAGGTAATCCCAATTATCATACTGAAAACTTTAGATATTCTTCATAAATATTTGTATGCCCACAGAACGTGAGGTTTATCTTTCAGATTTTATAGAAGTCTGGTAACAGATGTGAAATAAGTTTTTAGTGGAAGTTATTTTGCTCAGTAAAAAAAAAAAATGGTTTTAAGTGTTCACTCTAAATGGTATGTCCATTATTCCTGGCCTTTTTTTTATGTTTTTTCATTTTTTAAAGAATTCAGCATACTGTTTACAAATGAGTCACTGTTTATATTTCTTCTGCCAATACTTTTCAGAATTGAACAAGATCAGTGGTTTTGAGTGTTTAGGTTTTCACATCTGTTCTTTGTAACTGATTATTCAGCTTAATAATTTTAATAGTAAATCTTATATCAATAGCTGTTCATAACTGATTTAAGTGTTTATTGTGCAACCTGAGTTTTGAAAAATGCTTACTTTTATGTATTTTCCAGCTTTAGTAGCAAGAAAGCTTTGGAGGTTTGCATGTACTATCATACTACTACTATTTCTGTGTTCTGAATTGTGTGAGTTTGCCATTGCACAGAAAATTGGTATTTTCATACAAAGGTTTTTTCGAAACAAAGTTCACAAAAAGTAGACTAATTTTTCATTGAATTATTTTTGCTATGGCTATATTTTTGTCAGCGAGAAATTTGTTCTATATTAATCTATTTTTCAGCTGGAGATGTAGTGCAATTTTGTGTAGCTTGTGCACGGATGGCCACAGCTGAACCTTTGTACACTATGCTGTATTAACAACATAAAGTTAGGCGTACTGTTCTTAACAGGTAATTCTTGCACAGAAGATACTTTAGGTTATGCAGAAGCCAAGACAATACTGGTAGGTGGTTAAGAGGTGTACCTTCACATACCTTGTGAACTGCCAGTGTGTTTGATCCTGAACAGCCTAGAAGCTGGGAACATTAACTAACTTAAAAAAACCCCAAGCTAGCTTTAAGGTTTACACAGAATTGCATCCAGAAGTTGGACACAACCTGACAGTCATGAAGAGATGACTTAGAAAGGCCTTTAAGGGTTAATATGTTTAATAGTCCTACTGCATGAGAGTATAAGATGGGTGTCAAAAAGAGTAGGGTGGGAATTTTTAACCTTGTACTGTATAAGTGAGAAATCAGTGAGGTGAAAGGAGAATGACAGTTCCTTTCATTCTGTTTTCACCACCAGTATCTGTTGTTTCTTTACTGCTGATGTGACTGAAAGGCAGCAGCAGAACACCTCTTTTAAGATACAGGCTTTTAGATGTACTTATGAAAAACAAATACATCAGTAAGAGAGCTGATTTTTTATTTAGCATTTTTATGGTAGTGAATTTTGTTTTGATCTGGGATCTTTTTATTTGAGATATTATGATAATCCACAAGCCACTGATGCCTAGTGCGGTCATAAACTTTCAGATTTCTTCTGTCTCTGAAATTAAAATGGTGCTTCTGGATGCTGCAGATACAATCTGTTTGATGGCATGTCTATGTGTTTATGAGTTTCTAAGAGATGAACAGGAAGGAGTTGTTCAGAGAAGCACAGCTTTTCATCTAAAATATCAGATATAGTCAGAATCCATTTCAAAATCATATGTATTTTCAATGTAGTTAATAGGTATATATTAGGAATGCAGCTACCAGAAACATTAAAATGCTTTTTTTTCTAAATAACGTTTTAAGTAGTAATAAGGCATAGAGGGAAGCTTCTGTGTCTTTTTTTCATGATAGGAGTTTCCATATTTGGGTTTTCCCCATTTATTTTCCTTTGTTTTCCTTGTGCTCTTCCTTGCTCTCAGTCTCACTTTCTTTTACATGTTCCTCTGCACTATTCCTGTCGCACCTCTTGCACGCAATGTGGTGCTCTTTCTTTCTCACACTCAGGCTCGCTCTCTCTCACTCTTTCTCAGGAGGCTCTGTCTCTTTCGCGTGTGCTCCTGCACATGCTTTCACTCAGTGTCTTGCTTGCTCGTCCTTGCACGCTCACTTTCTTGCTCACTGTCTCGTTCCTGCTTTCTTTTTCTCTCGCTTGTACCCTCTGGCATGTGCTCTCACCCTCTCACTTTTTGTGTGCGCTCTTCCTCTTACGCTCACTCCCCCTCGCATGCTGTTGCACTCTCATTCTCTTTCTTGCCCCCGTGTGTTGTCTCCTTGTCCTTTCAAACTTTTTGTATCTTATATTTTCTAGGGAAAATACGTCCTTTTTGTTACCCAGCAAGTGGTCAGGGAATAGTGATACAAGATAGTTTGATGACCAGGGATAATACTGCTTTATGAACCTTCTTAACTGGATTCACAGTCGAGATTTGTTGGTTTTTTTTTCCTTTAACGTGTCCCCTCCTCTTTCTTCCACCCCTTCCTCCCTTTCAATCACATCATTGCTTGGAGGCAAGAGAGTATGGGGAGAGGGGGAGAGAAGCTCATTTAGCAGCCCTGGTAGACATAGGAATCACAGCACCAATCAATCAACAGACATGCTTTCCCACTGAGACTCCCCTGTGACCTTGAGGAGTGTGACAAATGACTTAGAGGACGGAACAGACAGAAGGTTTGCGATAAACCAAAAAATTATGTTCTTCTGGGTGATGAAGAAAAATAAAAATGAAGAGTGAGGGTAGATATATATTTGGTTTGAACAAGACTCGATAAATTGTGTAACTACCTTTCGCTGTACTGGCTGTGGTTACAGGAGTTTACTGTCATGGTAATCAAGACTTCTTCAGTAAACCTCACTGCAGCGTATACAGTATTTTTTTGTGCAGTACTGCAGTACTTTATGGCTCTGAGTCCTCAACTGTGGCTGGAGGTTGTAGTAGTTATTGATAACAGATTCCAGAGGCAACATATCTCATCAAATTCATGTTGAGGGAAAACATTCAGCAAAGTGAATCACTTAACCTGGATTGACTTGGCTCATTCTGAAATCTGCAGCACGTTAACTCAGTCATGAGAAGGTTATTATTAATCATAAATGTATGATACATTAATAAGTGCAGCAGCTTACAGTCAGATTTTTAAAATTATTTTTACATAATATATATTTTAATTTTTTTAATAGAGCAGTTGGAGTCAGTAATCCATGTGTGTCTAGTCTTAGCAGGAAACAGTGTCTGTTAAGAGAAAGGTATCTTTTGCCACATTAATCATTCTTTTTGTGTCTCCTTCAGAATGCATATTGCCATTTTCATTACCGATTCCTACCCATTCCATTTTTCTCTAGTTCCTCTGACCGTTGTCAACATGACTATCTGTATTCATCCAGAGTTAAGCCCTTAGTAACGGTGGTCACTGTTACGTATTTCAGCCAGCCAAACCACTGTTAGTCCTGGTTCTATACTCGGATTCCTCTTCTTTGCAGCTCAATAAAAAAAAAAAGAATAGTGACCTTCTTGTTGAAATGTGGACTGCCAAATATACATCAGAGGTCAGTAATGCTTGTTCTCCATAATTGTCATTACATTGAAATCCATACAGGCCATAAAACTGAATTTCTAATCTCATTGCCAAAGTTGAGAAAACTATTTCCATTCCAACTTTCTTTCTTGTTCAGGGGAAAAAAGAGATCGATTGTAAACAAATTTGGAGACTACATTTTTTTCTAATGACAGGCTACACTTTCCATTGCAGGAAAAGGTATTTTGGTTCATTAAGCTCAGTAGCAGTGCTAGTAAACCAAAGGCTAAATGAATGGAGGTGGCATGTGTTTGGGGAAGCAGGCAGTAAAGTGTCATCATCCTTCTAATGATATTGAAGCTGGTCAGATTTACTGGTAAAATGCCCAGATCTCCCTTGTAGCAGCCATAATCTGGTATATGTCTGTTGTTTTAGAGTGCCAGAATTGCAAATGAAAAAAATATAGCATTATCTCATGGAGAATTGAAATGATTTAGAGGAATATAATCCAGTTTAAGGAGTGAATGACAGTCGCTATAAGGTTCTAGAAAATGACAGGAGAAAGCAGTCTGTTATTGTTTCAAAAGATTTGTGCTAAATTTATGAACAAGGGATATGCTATCAGAGGGCAGCAGATACATATCAGGAAAAAATCAGAAAGTTGATTATTCCTGGGACTTTTAATGAGGTCAGTAACCAGGTCCTGTAGAACAATTAATTTCTTCAGCACCTTGCTGAATGTAATTCTGTTTCGAAAGTGTTAGGCTCTTCTCCCTCAACAGATTTAGATGCACTTCTCATTCAGATAAAGCCAAATTGGCACTGTGTAACTTTGCTGCCCACTCATCCCCTCATTTGCTCTAATGAGGGCCCTCAGAGTGGGTCTGACAGTGGAAAATGACAGACAAGTGGGATTATAGATTAGTCTGAAGTAAAAAAAAAAAAAAAAAGCGACACAACAAAAGTAGAAGTTGCTTTAGGTTGTAAGCCATTAAGTATGATTTTACTAGGTGCTATGCTCTATTAATATGAGTAACTGTTCAGAAGTGTAGAAAGCAAGACTTTGTATCCAGTAGATGTTTCAAATTCAGGATACTCACCTGACAATACCAGAAAGGCATTAAATGGTTTTCAGGAGCTTCTGCTTTTCTAAGGAAGCTGGGGTTTTTTTTACACTGGATATCATGTTGAAATGTTGTCCACTTGGAATTAATTTACTTTAGTTGGATCAAGTCTGTGTCTACCAAAAGTAGTTAACTCAAAAAAACTTTTGAAAGTATCTTCAAGGACAGGGAATCATTAGCATCTGGGTATTTTTATTAGTTTGGGAACACAAGTCATGTAGCTTTGTGTCTCAAATAGATAAGGAAAATAGAACAGAGACTTGAACCCAGGTCATTAAAGCCTAAGATAACACTTTAATCACTGTACCATCCACCCTTTGGAAGAAGATTATTAATGCAAGTATTTTCATCTTCTGCTTTTAAAAGTTGGTTTTCTTATAAAATATCAATACACCTCAGTGGAGAGTTTCTGCAGCTCCTGCCTGGATTTAATACAAATTATATAATACATTCTTTGTGTTATTAATGCCAAAAGCTTTCAGACTGACTTCTGTTTTGGTTTGTCCCAAAAAAGAAAGGTTAGCACATTTGAAAATCGAATACATATCTCTTTACAAAATTTGTCTTTATATGGCAGAAATGCGGATCCATTTGGCTCACTCAATTTAATGTTGAAGGCATGAAATACTGGAGGCCAAATTCTGAGACAACTATATGGTCTATTTAATGGGAACACACAGTTTTGAAGGGTGAATACAAGGTCTGAATTTAGCTTTAAAACTAACAGTAACTCTGTGAAGAGTTAAGCATGCTTTTAATTCAAAAATAAACATGATTTTATTTTTCAGGGGAATAAAAATTTTGAGGGGAGAGCACAGTAAAATCGGAGCTTACCAGACTAATCCCAGTCTTAGTGCTGTTGACCAAAAACTGTATGCACATCAGTTTACATAGATAAACTTTGCTGTAGCACGATTTAATTCATAGGAATATTATGCATCATAGTGATATAATGTTTGTTAGAATGAGGTATTTCAGGTATAGCCTAATTCTGTGCATCAGTTATGCTTCTCCATAGATTTATAACTCTGAAAAACCTGCTATACATAGCAAAATAAAACCAAAGCAAACAAAAAAAAAATATTGTGGTATCAGAAATCAGATTTTAAGTTTTTCTTTTTTTTTCAACCCAGTGAAAAGGTCCAGTGACAATGGATCTGGGTTGATGTTTTGTAACCTTTAAATTATTATTAAGCTAGAATCACCATGGCTGGGTAAGGGTAAATGAGTAAATAAGGAGGAACCGAGGAAGAAGAAGCCAATATATTACTCAATCAATGGTGACATTGATTCTGAATAGAATTTCTTAAAATAGGTACTCTGAAGTCATGAGACCATGGCTGGGGTTAAGGGAAGGTTGTACTGGAGTCACTGACAGTAAATTTAAATTTAAGATATTGGTTATCCTTTTAGTAACAGATAAAAAGCATAAGGTTTTGTGGCTTTTTTTTTTTTTTAAATAAAGAAAAAAAAAATAATACCACAAAGGTTTGTGATCTGAATGTTCCTGATTCCAGCCTTGAAGAAAGAAAAGAAAAAGAAAACCTCTTGAACTGTAATGAAATGAATTTTATTTTTCAGGCACTGGGCCCATGCCATTTCATTTTATTCCCTGGATACGCTGAGCGGGCTGGAATCAGCAAGAACTACGGGCAATGCAAGCTGATGATAAGCATTTCATCATGGCCCTAAACATATTAAATTTTTAGCTATAAATTTTATCAACAGCATCTACATAGCTGGATAACATTCTGCCCCCTTCTTTCTTTACCACTCCCCACCCCATTGTCTTTTGCTCTGCTAATACAACTTGTACTTGACTGTTCTGAAAACAAATTTAAAAAAAAAATCAATAAGTAAAAATACATCTACAATTTAGCTAGTCCAGTAATTACCATTCAGGCTATCTTCTGTATTTACTGAAAATGGGAAAACAAAATTACAGCATGAGCAATTGTTACAATAGACGAATCTCATTAGGTTTTGTGACAGTCTCCAGAAGATTTCCTCCTAAAACTAATAGCATATCCCAGGGGAATATTTTTCAGCTGAAGACCATATTCCCAGACCTTTGGTTGTTATAGAAAACTGACAGAGAAATAAAAGGCATAAATCTAAAATAAAAGGTTGTAGAATTGATATTTCTAATAATATAGTCAATAAAATTTCAACAATTTCAGATGGCTGTAATGGTTAAATGGCCAAAACCAGAAGTATACTGGAGTCCATAATGACATTTTCAATTAGAAGTTTCTCAGGATCAGGACCAGGAGAAAACTTAATCCTCTGCATTACCAGGTGATACCACAGTAATCAATGGCAGACAAAAACAGAACGTAGAACTGCGAAACAGAGAGAACAGGTGATCACTTTACTTTAGTCTGGAAAAGGGCTGGTCTTTCTGAGCAGTACTCTGGGTAACTGCAGTAGCATCTTTAACAATGAGAGAAGGAAAGGTGCATATTTGAGAACTCTTGAGGCATGACAGCCCTGGGGCTGGTTAGAGGCTAATTAGTTTCAGAACTGAAGACTCTAGAGTAGCTGAGGGAAATCCTAACTGTGTTAATAATGAATTCTGTTCTTACATGGTGCTATAGTACAGTTCATCATTGGAAATGTGATTTTAAACAAATATGTTCTTTAAGTTTTGCCTGATAATTAATGCTGTCTGAGTGGCCTGCTGGGGAAGACAACCATGCTCACAGGTATGTTGACTGCTAAAGCCAGCATGTCCAATATCCTGATGTGACTTGGGAAAACCTGAGAACTCAGAACTCATACTCAGCACTAAGCTGCATAAGCTTGTTTTGAAGCTTGTAGTGCAAGAATCTAAGGGGCAAGAAATGGGTAGTGATGATAATTCACAAGCAACTTATTGGTCATGTAGCCATACAGAGAGTAAGTAGGAAGAATGCTTCAAGATCCTAAACAAGTTTGTAACAAGTGTATACAGCTTCTCCTTTTTCTCATCCTTTGTAAGGAAATTCATGCTGTTCCTATATCTGGTATTTGTGGTTCTTGTTGTTAAAAATAAAATGTGTTTGCCTGTGAGGGAGTAAGGACTGATAAGCAGTGACAATTGGGAAATCAGTAGGCGTACCTGGACTTTGTTTAAAAAAAAACCACCCTGTAGTTTGAGAAAAACTAATTGTTATGTGAAGCCTGGAAATATGGCCAGGACAGGCTTTTCTGATGGTACCTGCACTGTATTGTCATCATTGCTTACACTCAAAAGTGAAAAAGATGCATTGTTAAAGGAAAAAATTATCAAAAAGTGTTTCTGTGTAAATAGTTATGTAGAATATTCATCTTTTTCTTTAAATAACATTTTTTAATGAATTTTACTTCAGCTTTTTATTACATAGTGTAGCTTTTGGACTAGATTTTATTGGTGTAGCTCATCTTGTACATGTTGCAAAACCTGGTGTAGGTGACATTTCTATAGATTGATTTGGGAATACTTCAGGAAACAGCAACTGCTGTTGCAATTCTTGAAAATGGGGCAAATTATTCTTGAAAGAAAGCAGGAAACCTAGCAAACTTCTAACATTGTTTTCATCACTGCAGTATCTGAGTGTTTCCTACAAGTAAAGATAGCAGTAAAGGTTTTTCTCCTTTGTTTCCTGCTGGGAAAAATGCATCAATGGCTCTGTGGACAGCTGGCGCAACATATAATAAATTATTAGAGCAATATCTGTGAACTGAGTTTATCAGACAATGGATCAGGCCCTATGTGGATGTATCACATTTGTCCCTATGCAAGAAGTTTAGCATGTAAACAGGGAAGGAATAATTTGTTCTCTGCGTTGTGCCCATGGTCTGTGTCTATGCTGCTTAAACTGCAGCACTGAAAACTCAGGTTAAAACTTTCTTCCTATAATAGTAGTAAAGCATCATCATCTGAAAATAGATTACCTGGAGAGACTGAAGACTTGTCATCACTGGAGGTTTATTAAGGGCAGAGTCAGTGAATATCAGTTAAGAAAACCACTGATCGAGTTCGTCATGCCCTGGAATAGGAAACAAGGGAGTGATGTCTTGCAATTTGTTCTAGCCTTTTAACTTCAGGACTCAAAGCAAACACTAATGGTGTTTCTTTCTTTAGATATGCAGTTAGAATTTCAGTTATATGCATTTGCATACTTCTGCAAATGGCAGTCTCACTGACTTCTAACTCTGTCCCAACTGTGTTGCAAATTCAAAGCTTATTCTTTTTTTTTTTTTTTTTCCTGCTAGCTATTCAATCAGAAGTAGTAACCATCAGGTTGCTCAGAAATACTACCCCTCCCAGCTCACGAACATATTTCAGCTTCATGGCCAAACCAACTCAAAAGAAGTGGCAGCAGAATTTTCTGTTTCTTTCATAAAAATAGTTTTTCCTTTGAACTATGGCCTATATTTCACCTATATTAATAAATTCTTGAGCTGTGTCTTTTGCCTACTTTTTCAAGCATCAACAAGAAAAAGTTCCTACCAGTAGAACCCAAGGCAAGAAAACTTTATGGAAAAGCTGGTGAAAGTTTCAGGCAAATAGAAGGTGATTAAATTTAGAGTGGCAAGGGCAAAATGAAAAATTGTGTAACCCTCTCTAATAATTTATTTGGTAGTCTTATTTCAGAGGCAGATAAGATTTTTATTCCATATATCCTTTGATTTTACTGAAATTATTTTCAATTAAAATACAGATGAAGACTTGTGTGTTCTCCATCTTGTGTTGAACTCTTGACATATATAAAGCTACGCTTAGAAACATAGAAAACAAATTAAAAAATAAGTACTATTTTTAAAATGAGAAAATTCTTCAGAAACTGAAAAAAATAATTTGGATCAAGAATATTTAAGAAAACAAACTACACGAGAAAATAGTTTCACATTCTAAGATGTGAAAACCCTAAGTTTGCCTTAGACTAACATGATTTTTATTATTCATTCAACCTCTTCCTAAACTTTCCTGTCCTTATTTCTTTCTTTTCGTTTTATTAATATACTGGCCTAGCATTCATTTCTCCTTTCTGTTATTTCTGTAATTTTCACAAAAGGCAAATTAAATCTGTTGCATGACAGCATTATGTGACAGTTCAGTAGTTTCACAATTCCTACAAATATTCCAGTGCTATTGCTGTCATAAGTGATGGTCTTCTGTGTGACTTTCAGAGAGCAAAAGCTTTTTATAGGTAGCTGTGCTAGTTGTCCCATTCTCAGCTCTTCAAGTGAGCACAGTGTAAGAATTCTTTTCTGGTATGCCAAAACTCCCCAAGAAATCATCTCATGCCCGTCATGGATTGTGCACCTCCTGATGTTGCGCAGTCCAAAGCATCTTTTCAGTTTCCACATGCCTCTGCTGTGCTTTTGGTCTCAGAACTTGTTTGTTTTTATTTGCACTGAATGGTCTTAAAACCAAGGCATCTAAATGTATCTGCAATTGCATGAGTTTCTCATAATTATCTTATGTTTCCTTCTGTTTTCTTAGGAACATCTTTTTTTCTGTGTTACTGATGTTACCATTCTAATAAGTATACATTTTAAAATAAACAACTATAATAAGATTTTTGAGGACAGTTTTGGTTTCCCTGATTTGTATTGCTTTGTAGTGATACAATTTTCCATCTGCCATTTTAAAATATTTAAGTTACCTAACAAATATAATTGCTAATTTGTCCTTCCGCTCATTGCTACTCTCAGCAATGTCATTTGATGAGTTATAAAGAAGTATTATTTCATGGAACGATAGAACACTAGACAAATGAAGCTATTTTGCCGCTCTCCAAATGCTGGTTTTGTTCACTTCCAATAAAAGTGGGTGTGAAAATGAAATATGAAGCTATGGAAACAAAGTAAAATGGGTGGTGGCAAACTAGATCATCGTCTTGCAGGCTGTCAACAATCCATATTTTATGTGAAAGTTTGGAAAATGTTGGCCTCTCTCTGCAAAACTGATTTTTAAAAACTGATTTTTAGATTAAAATAACTATTTTAACGTCCTAAACCAGTTGTTGTTTCATCGATTGTTACCAATTCTGCTCCCCTTCTGCACCCCCTTGCCTTCAATCTCCCCCTACCCAAAAAATCCTGTGGTGATGCAAATTGTGGTATATGAAATGCAAGCCTCTTGTCATTATGGTTATGTAGTATTTTCAGTTACTGTCTATTTATCTGTATGTATCCATGTCCTGGAGTTTTTAAAATAGTAGTGCAAAATGTTCCTTGGCCCTGGAACATGGCTTAAAACATGGCTACCATCTATCTGTCATACAGCACTGATTGAAGATCAATACCTATTTTTACCTTCTAATCACCTTTTTAAAAAGTGTAGCAATAATAACAATATTTAGGTGTATAGTATAGTAACAATAATAATACACCAGTCTTGACATTACCTGCTGCAGTCTCCTGAGTTTTTCAATATCCCGCCTGATGCATTCTCAACAACAGTGAGTAAAGTGGGATAGTAACTTGTAGCTGCAGTGCTCCTAATGTATGCAGCTTGCCTTATTTGCAGTGAGATACACATTCGACCTGACATCAGTCATGAACTTCAGACCTCTTTTAGCAGGGCTGTTATTCAGCCAACCACTTTCCAGGCTGCATGGGGTTATTTCTTAGAACTTCACATTTTCTCTATTGAGTCTCATAAATTTTCTGTTGGTACAATCCTTAAGTTTATCTAGGTTCTTCTGGATCGAGTCTCTTCCATTTGTTGTGTCAAGCACTTGCACATCTTCAAACTTGTTGAGAGTGTATTCTGTGTCCTAGTCCAGTTTGTAAATTAAGCTATTGAACAATATGGGACTCCGTGTCAACCATTGGGATACTCTGCTTGTTACGATCTGTTAGCCAGATGTCCAGACTTGGTTTCATGGCAATGCAACCAACTTCCATAAAACCTAAGAATCCCAGCCCATGCCTCTTCAGCCTTCATACAAAGATGTGGGATGTAATATCTACAGCCTTACTAAAGTCAAGATAGGCTGCATCTATTGCTCTTTGCAGCCAGTCATTTCATCACAGGTATCAGGTTGGTCAAGCATGACTTACTACTGATAAATCCATGGTGCACATTCCTGATCTCTCTCTGGTTCTCATGTGCTTCAAAAAAGGATTCCAGAGAGACATATCCCATGAAATTTCTATAGCCAGGGACTTATCTGAGGTTCATTTCATTATTCTCTGGGTCATTTTTCTTGCCTTTTTAAGGACTAATGTAATGGTAGCCTTTTTATAGCCATCAGGGACCTCATCTAATTGCCATGCAAGTTATAGACAGTGGGCTACAGTCACATCAGCCAGCCCTTACAGCATTCTTAGCAGAATCCTGTCAAGTCATGAATTTGGATACATTCAACTTTTCGATATTGTCTATAAGCTTGTGTAAGTTTTTCTTTGTGGTGTGAATAATACATCATTTAATGCCCATTAATTATTTCATAACTTTACTTTTTTTTTTTGTTTTGATACAACTGATTATATTATTTCCCGATTATTATATTTCCTGAAAGCTCAATTTTTATACTCTCCTATATTTTTTTTTATTATTTTCAGAGTCAGTCAATTGACAAGCAGAGTTGGTTAGTCTGAAGTAGTTTGCAACCCCATTATAATTAATAATTTGCTAGGACACATATGCTACAAATTACATCTTTTGCCTCACAGATATGCAAACATATGGCAGCACATTTAAAAAATACACTTCTAATTCAAAACATTTCTCAGAAAAATCTAAGACATTTTCACATCTGAACTTTGAACCTTTTTAATGATGTTGCCCAAAGTGTAGATTACCAAGCATTGCATTATCATATGTAAAATTTGATTAACACAGTTTCTGCTAAGTTCTATCTTTTCAATGGCTTTGCAAACTTTGTTATAGTTTGAAATGAGGAATTTTGTAAACATTCTTAAACCTGTTTTTGTTTGAGGTTTTTTGCCTCTCACATTTCTATTGAAATACAGACATCTGCATTTATGGTTAGAGGGGAAAAAAGAAAGGACTTCTACTGTCAGGACTTTTAGCATCTCATCTTGGTATGTGCTTGCTTCTCTTTAACTAACAACATAGACAGACTACAGGACTCTTCTGATTGCAAATGGCCCACAATAGAGGTATGGCCAGAAACCAGATGAATAGCATCCATACAAATTTAATTAAATGGTCACAGATGTTAATGTCTTCTAAAATTATCTTAGTCAGTTGTTGAATTTCAATAATCCAGTGTACACAGATCAAACTCAAGGTGCTGATTTTGGATTAGACGTTACTCACTGTGGGTTGCTGTTCTCACTGCTAGCAAAATAGAATTGATTGATTTACAAGGCAGTAAGATTTCATGTGTCTGGCATAGGTACAATAAACAGATTTCCAAGATGTCTGAAGAGACAGAGCATAATATGAGGAGAAACTAAAAACTGAAAAATAGGTTAATTTCACTGGGACAAGAATGGAATTTATATGCTAGGGGCATGATAAAGGTTAGAATCCAAAACTGTTAGAAGAAATTTAATGCATAATACTATCAATAAAAAATCATCCTGAAAATATCCTAGTTTCATCCTTTCTTTGTCCCCCCCCCCCCCACCCTTTTTTTTATTTACAGGAACCTTCGCCAGTCATGGCAAAACTTTCATTCTGGCCAACACTTGGACATTTTCAATGTATTCCAGCATGGCTGGCATCTTTCCTAAAAGTGAAAACTGTGACATTTTTATAACAAGACAAAAATAAAAGAGGAAAAAACTGTCCTATTCACCCACTTCTCTGTGTCTCCACATTTGTAGTTTTAATGCAATTAATCAAAGACTAAATGCATTTCTATTCTCTGAACAGTTTGGGAATAATTTCATATTTTCTCAGTGTAGTAGTGTGAAATGGTGCAGGATGCCAATGGATAATAGTTCTGGGAAAGATATCTTTCATGCTAGGACAGTTCTTATGGGTTTTGTTTTAGATGATGGATTGCAAGTTCTCAGTCATTTGCAAGCCACAGGCTTTATGTATGCTCTCTACATTATCAAATTTCTCCCTTAGTTTGAAAACCAAAGCATTTTAATTGAAAGGAATGCTAGACCTTCCTGCCATATCTATGCGGGAAGGTTGTTAGACTCTGAGAAATAACCTTCCCATTTCAGAAAAAATGAACAAACACCGTACAAATGCTTTTACCTTAGTAACCATTGGGACTGAAAGGTGAGTTGGCACATGTTCAAGTCCAAAATATCAGTGAACCCTGTGCTACAAGGAACTCTTTTAAAATTCACTGACTTGGAAGAGATTGAATATCTGAGGGCTTAGTAATGTCTAACAATGGTGTCAGTCTCCCTAGAACTGCCATAGAGTATACTTTCTCCTTTGAGGCTAGTTTCAGTATACGACAGAGATTACTGGATCTGTTTCAGTGAGAGAAGGGATCAGAGCAAGGGAGTTGGACATTTATACAGCAGAAGCTCCGAGATCACATTGGTGCAGCTCATCAAATGGTGGAGTTTAATTCAGCTCAGATCTCACACAGTAAAACAAACCTCAGTAAGAAATGAATGCTTAGGGCCTTGACACTGTGAAATGTCTTAAGATAGCAGTATGTTGGATTTAAAAATAAAATAGGGACTCTATTTACATCCATACTGCCTTTTTCGGTGGTTGGAAAGTTACTTTTAGAATGGCAATGTATACATAGCTTACACAATGTCTAGGCATAACTGCTGATATACTAGTTTTGTAGGCAATGAATTTAACTTCACAGGCTGCTCCTGATGTTCTGGATCCCCTCTTCTAATCCCTGTTCTGAGGAAGTATTTTTGACAAGTTGTTTTCACAGCTGCTTTTGAAAAAGCTAAAAGGTTATTTTAGTTGAATTAATCTGTGCAGATTTCTAGAAATGTGAAAACATTCTTTAAATGGTTTATTTTTCAGATACATTTATTATTTGAGTATACATTAATGTTTCTAGGTTATATTAAATTTTTGTCATTGTGGCATTTATGAACATAAAAGATTAATAACTATGTGTAGGTAAGGCTGACACTGAATTAAGGAGAATGGCTAACAATGAAATTGAAATACATCTGGAAAGGTATCATTGAACAATCTGAGTTTTTCATTAAAAAGAAAAAAAAAAAAAGACTTAAAAGAAAGGTCTAAATCAGAAGTTTTGACTGCTGTTTTCAGGTGCCAGTTTTATAAGACTTACAGAAATGCACTTACCCTGAAGTTTCAGTTGTAAGATTGGTTTGTTGCATATTACTCTTTCTGGACATAAAGACCACAGTATGTCTCCAAGTCCTCGCACCTATTTGAATGAGAGGTTACTGACAATGTTAGGTAAATATTCAAGGCAAGCAGTTCAACTCTACAGTGTTTCATTTAAGTAAATTTTCTAGAAGTACACTTCCAATAATTGTCCGGGCTGGACCACTGATAGGAAAAATCATTACCTTTTATTCTTGAAGGTTCTTTGCCATGTTTTGTTTGAATCAGGATTAGTATTAAATGGCTTATCCATTTTCTTAATAGAAATATCTTTTCATTTTATTTTTTATGGTTTCTCCCCCATTAATGTGAAATTAAAAGTCATGGTAGACCTGATGAGCAAGCAGTTATGGTTTGTATGAGTACTTTGTTTTGGTTCTCTTTTTTTCTTTAAATGCAATGTGGGTACTTTTTATGGGCTTTACTGTGGTAGATGTCTGATGAACCTTTTCTCTAACAGCTCTCAAGGGAACAGCAACATGACTACTTTGGCAGGTGCTCCCTACCAAATCCTCTGGTTCTGTGGCTACTTGTTCTTTTAAATAACTTGTTTTCCTAAGTTTTAAAACATCAAAATCCTGCTCAGTATGCCCCTTGTGGAACAATAGCCTAGCTTGCAATACCATAAATCAACAGATCATTGTTCCAGATAGTGAAAAAGTACTGGTGTTAGCTGGCTGTATAATAAAGATAGTTCTAATGGGAATTCATGTTCATCTCATGCTCTTCCAGTTCAGAAGAAGCATACAGAATGAGATACAGCTCCTGTCATATAATATTCTAGATTTTTCTTTGATCTCTCAGCATCAGTTTTGACCATACTACTGCCAAAAAGGCAAGTCATGCTCTTTTCCCTGCCTCCAGCTGTCTGTTCCTGCCACCTCTCTTGTGTCAGCACTAGTGATTGTTCAGCTGTTCTGGGAAAAATAATAATTTGGGGAGGCAGGTCTAGTTTTTAGTCAGTTCAAGGAACTGACATAACTGGCGAGCTACGTGATTTAAGTATTGACATAGCAAAGGATGTGCCCAGCAAAAGAGAAGAAAGCGAGGGCTGTCTTTCTGGTGGCAGCACAGTCTGAGATCACATAAACCTCGATGAAAGTTTACAGAGTGAAAAAATTTTCTTAAAAAAGCTTTGGCTGGGATTTGTGAATGTTTGCTAAACTTTGGAGTTCAGTGAATGGCAACTGCTTAAATCTGTTGGTATCTGCCCTTGCACCTTGCTCTGTTATTTGCATTTTTTATTTTAGTGATATCTGAAGATTTCTATTAGAACAAGTGAATTAGGTAGTCAGGTTTGGTTTTCTTTATATTTACCAATGTATGCTGATGCAATCCTTAATTCATTTCTATGTAGGAGTTTTCAAGAAAAAAAACCTAAGTAAGGTTTTGCTTTCAGTTCTGAAAATGCTGAAGCTCAATTTTTCTGATGATGTCCAACAGAAGGAAAAATGGAAATTCTTTCTACTACTCTTGACGCCTCCTGGTGGTACAGTTTGTTTTCAGAGGAGTCTGGTTGTCATGGGAGACACAGTGGGAAATGTGGTGTTTTGAGCTAAAGACATTCTGTAGCATCTTTCTGTTGAACTCTGTAATGGTGAGAACATTACTGCACGGACAGAATACTAAATTAATACATTGTTGCTATTTATATCAGCTGGACTTCTTAAAATTGTGGTTTGGTTGGGTTTTTTTCTGGTACTAGGTGCTTAAAGACTAATAATGAAGAGTCCAAAATATGTGAAGTTTGAGCCATTAAGTAGTAGCCATTATTAAAGACAGAATTCGAAACAGACAAATCAAAAACACACTCTTAAGCCTCACACTTGCCTGCATAGGCCAGTTCAGCTTTAGCTTTTTGCTTTCTACTCATGTGATCATTTTTATCAGTTGTTGAACAAATTATTCTGAATAAGTTTGAAATATTGAGAAAAATTGCGGGTTTCTAAGTAGCTATCAGTCTGATTTTCAAATAATCAGAAGCTGGGAGAAAGCTTGAGGGATGCTTGCTTATTTCTTGTTTTCCTAGGGCCAGCGTGAAATGTTTGTTGTCAGTTTTGGTTTGCAGTCTGTTTTCTGAAATAAAGAACTGCCTGCTCCTTTTTTCTCTAGAAGAATGACCAACGCTGCATAATGTATGCACACAAGTAACTGCACATTCATTTTAGACCTCTGAAGGAATAAATCCACTGTAGATCCAGATTACTGAGTGTTCTTGAGCTTGTACTGAGGTCATTTCACAACAGTTGTCAAGATGGTTGGAGACAGGATACTGAGCCAGGCAGGTCCTTGGCCTGAACCAGTATGCCTGTACCTCTGAAGGTCATTGGATCCAACTACCCACTACCTGTCGTGTGGCACATTCAAATATCTATGGCTGTTTGGGTTTTTGGGTTTGGGCTGGGATTTTTTTCCCCTTCTAGTTGGGGTTACTGTCTGTCAGGCAGAAATGTGATGAGATGGGGTTGTCTTAATCATGGCACCCAGTTATGTTGTACAAGCCTGGACCTGGAAGCTAGGCAGTTCTAATTTCTGCAATTCTGAAAAAGTCTTACTATCTCTGTTGTAATTAGGTTCATTGTACTTACTGCAGATTATGTAATTTAATGCTGAAGTAGTAAATAAGTGATGTTGGCTTGAAAACTGCACTAGAAAATTTTAAAGTTGAGAGGGTCTTCCTCCTTAGTACCTGATCTTCATAGAGGATTTTAAAGTCTCAGGCAGCTTAATGTGGATCTTTAGCTCAAATTTTTAAGTCTTTTGGTTTCAACTATTGAGGTTTTCCTCCAATCCCTAATCAAATGGAGGCCAGGAATTTGACTTCTTCCTCTTACTTATCCAAACACAAATAAGTAATGTATGTATACAAAAGAGAGAGAACATAGTGTGATCTGCTTTATATAATACATCAAATAAAAGCTATGTGCAGAAAAAAGGTGTGTGGTACACTTGGTGATTAGAATTTGTTTGGGGAATAAAAACAATTAGTTGAATGATCCATATAATTAATTTGAAGAATTTTGTGCAATACTACTGCAGCAAATGCTTTTTAGTAAAACATACTAGACAAAATTTATGCAACCAAAAAAGTTAATCTATACATTTCTCTTCCCTGCCTTTAGCTTCTAACATGATTTTCACAGTTTCTTTCAGACTTCATAAAATTATTTTCTTTTGGCACTAAACTGATCATTTGTATTTTAAGTTGAGAGTTTTTTTGGATTATTTTATGTTCCTAAATTCAGTATTTAGAAGTTTCTGGGTAATTGAACATAGGAGCTATATCATAGCACTAACTGCAGTCTACCTTTGTAAAATCTGACATAAGTAATTATCATGGTAAACACGATTCTCAATTCATTGGTGTGCTGATATTTTCTTAATATATTGAATAATAATATTGAATGTTATGAAAATAATTCGTTATTTTGGATTTCAGAGTTGATGATAAAAGCTTCAAATATGTTGCTGTGTTGTCAACTGCTATATTACATCAGAGGATTCTGTATCACATCAGAGAACATTGGATTTGCAATGGGATGCTAAATGTTAATGTAATAGGAAACTTGCACAACTGATATTTTTTTAAAGTTGTTAATAGACTAATTGAGTGAATGATTTTTATATTTTGCTAGTAGAATAATTAAGAGGCTCATATTAGCTGCTTAAACTGAAACTGAGTCACTGACCAGTATCATCCTGGTCAGTCCTAGTTCCATATGATTGTCTTAGGCAAAGGGAGGGAAAGGAAGAGTCATATCTTGTCTCTCTGTTTTTTCGGGGCAGCTGCCATAGAAATGAAAGCTATAATAGATCTCTAATTTTCATAGGCTGAGCAATCTTTAGAAGGTGGGGGACCTGAGGGATTTTTTCCTCTTCTCTATGTGGAGTACCTCACTACAGGAGGGATGACTTCACGATGACCCTGAATTCAAGGAGTAAAATTGTTGTTTCTTTTAACATAGTATTACTAATTGTTAAACACCAGCCACTTAAAATGTAAAAATGTTAAACTAACTCAAAAGAGGGCAAGCAGCGGTAAAATTTCTACTCAGCCCCAGAAGTAGAAAAAGATAACTGATGCATCTATGTAAGGTGAAGAAGGCTTTATCTGAGGGTCAAGGGAAGGATTCTGTTCTGGATGGCTCACACATTTTTTCCATGTGTGAGTTCTGTTACTCAAGATTATGGTTTCAGTAAAATGATTATGAAGGTATTAATAAGTGGAAACACAGAAAATATTTAATACAGTCATGTAACATGAGATTTCCTTCAGAGGAGTGCAAGGTCTTGTACCTGTCTTGGGGCAACCCCTGGTATCAGTACAGACTGGGGAATGAATGGATTGAGAGCAGCCCTGCCAAGAAAGACTTGAGGGTACTGAGGGATGAGAAACTGGACATGAGCCAACAATGTGAACTTGCAGCCCAGAAGCCAACCATATCCTGGGCTGCGTCAAAAGAAGCGTGGCCAGCAGGTCAAGGGAGGTGATTCTGCCCCTCTACTCTGCTCTGGTGAGACCTCACCTGGAGTACTGCCTCCAGCTCTGGAGCCCTCAGCACAAGAAGGACATGGAACTGTTGGAGCAGGTCCAGAGGAGGGCTACAAAAATGATCTGAGGGCTGGAGCACCTCTCTTATGAGGACAGGCTGAGAGAGTAGGGCTTGTTCAGCCTGGAGAAGAGAAGGCTGTGGGGAGACCTGATTGCTGCCTTTCAGTACTTAAAGGGGGCCTATAGGAAAGTAGGGGAAAATCTTTTTAGCAAGGCCTGCTGTGACAGGACATGGGGTAATAGTTTTAAACTAAAACAGGGTAGGTTTAGACTGGATATAAGGAAGAAATTCTTTACAATGAGGGTGGTGAAACACTGGAATGGGTTGTCCAGAGAGGTAGTGGAGGCCCCATCCCTGGAAACTTTCAAGACCAGGTTGGACGGGGCTCTGAGCAACCTGATCTAGTTCGCGGTGTCCCTGCTCCCTGCAGGGAGGTTGGACTAGATGACCTCTAGGGGTCCCTTCCAACCCAAACCATTCTATGATTCTGTTGTTCTAAGTTCTGTACAAAATGGAAAGTGATTCAAATCAGCCAACTGTCTGATGGTTCAGAAAATGTCTTTGAACAATGATGATAAGATGCCTCTTGCTGAACTTTTCGACCACAAAAAGATAGACAATGAAGTTCAAACACCTGCACTGGGTCCCATCCACAGTTAAAGGAGTGGCAGTTGCAGAGGGCAGATCAGCATAATACAAGCTGGAAAAGAGTTACAGACAGTGTTTCTTCCTTTGCCAATAATGTAGCATTGTAGTGTTGGGAGTTGGGCACCCTCAAATTATGGTAAGATATGCAGCAAAAATACATGAATTTCCTTTGGGGTTTGGTTTTGGTGGGGCTTTTGGGGGTGGTGGTGGTGTTTGGTTTGGTTTTTTTAATGGTTTCAGGAAGGTGACTAGCTTAGGACACCAACCAAATTCTGGTGGACTTCAGAGATTTTGGATCAGACCTAAGATATCTGCCTGACATGTCTTTTAATCTACTCTGTTTTCATTCCAGCAGGCCCTCTTGAAATATAGTCAAAGTGAGGTTTTGTGCCATTCAAAGATTCCGCCTTTGAAAATGAAAAGCATTCACTGCACTGCTAGACATCTTTTAAAGAAGAAATTTATTTGATGCTGTGGTACCTACCATCCTATCCAGCCAGCAGTAAATACAGACTATTGAACATGTGCTTTCCTGGCTAGCAGTCAGACTTAAGCAGAGATTCTTTTATGCATACACTCCCTTTTGAGATAATGGAATAGTGACAATATGTTTTCTAAAGAAAACCTGTGTATGAGAAAATTGCTTAGGCATGCATAATCTTTTTTCAAGAAGCTGTCAAGGATTCGTATTGATGCTTGATGGTATGTTATTAACATGTTTACAAAACTAATTTAAAGGCAGTAGAGCAGGGCTGTTTATACTATTTGTGGTAATATTACCATTACTAATTACATTATATTGTAATACTTACTGATACAAATCAAATGCTGGCAATGTCAGGATTAGTGTGGGATGGTATAACAAGCCAAGATTTTAGACCTTTGAGTTCAGTTTGGCATTATCTTGTTGAAAAATGTTTTTTATCTTGTTTTTTAACATGAGTGGAACGTGTTTGCTATCCAAATTACTGCAAGGACAGCATTTATTTATTGATTACTCTTTTCACACTAAGCTTGACTTTTGTAGAATTAGAGAAAAAAATAAAGAGATTGAAGACTATTTTTTTTTTTTTTAAAGTGGTCATGTTTCTGAACAGGCACAATAGGGAAGGTCTTTTTTACTTAATATGGTGATAATGGATGAGAACGGGATCAGTATATATCAGTTAAGAAATCTTAGAGTATGAATGAGCCTTTGATTGATTAGGCATGCAGCTGTGTTAATTGCATTACTAAGTATGTAATGAGTTAAAACTCAGTGCAACTCCTTCCTCTCCTTGTAAAATTAACATCTGTGTAAGAACTGGGGTAAAATTTGTGATATTCAGACAGAAGAGAAAATAAGATTAGACTTACTAGAAACGTGGTATATGAATAATTGAATAGGAATGTCTGTAACAATGTACGTTCTTTATGTAAATCTTGACAAAATATTTTTTTCAGTTTGTGAAAGGGAAAAGTTACTAACAGTGGGCTCAGTCAATCTTATTCTAGGCATTGTAATCAGGGTAACTTCTGAAGTTTCTTTCAAGCATTGCGTTGTTTCTTTGATATCCTGATGGTCTTCATTAGGATTATTTATCACTATTCTTTGTAGTGAGAAAAATAAACTGTTGACAATAAACTCCTTATGATTTTCTTCTGACTATTGTCAGAAGTTTACACTTACTTTCTTTGAATGGCAGCCATAATTAGCTGTACCCCTCCTCCTCAACCAGAAGACTTCTGCTCCCTTCATAATTTGTTCACTTCATAAGAGAGAATTGCTCTGCTACCTGTGCAAATCATTACCAGAAAGTCTCAGTGCATATGTTTATTCCCAGCATGGATCTGAGTTTATAGAATTCACAGGATTGGAGTCAAAGGAGAAAACTCAGAACTCAGAAAAAATTAGTACATTGAATCATAGTGCCAATTTCAAAGCTGAATCACATCTACCTTTGGGTTTTAGTAAAATGTAGCTTTGAATGGCTAAGAGTCTTCCCACCAGACTGAAGTCCTCTTCTGAGCTGTAAAGGATTGTCCTTTGCAACATAATATGCTGCCTCTGAGAAAAAGAGAAAGTGAGAGATTTTATTGCTTTTAAAGACAGATTCTATTTCACTTCTTCCTTTTTTTCTTTAGCATACTGTCACTTAGCATTTAGAAATACCTGGAGATTACGAAAGTGTGTTCTTTTTTTTTTTTTTTTTTTTCTCATTGCCTATAGTTTGCTAACTTCATGCTGCCGCTACTGAAACACTCTGTCCCCTTGATGTGCTGTGCTTTCGTATAACCAACCCTTCTGTAGTTTCACCTGAAGAGAGTTTCAGGGTCATGAGAGGTGGCATATATTCCTTGATCATCCACTTCTGTCACAGTGTATGCGCAGAATAGGTGCAGTGCAATGAACAGCAGTGTAAAGAGCCAGTCACTGTTGGTCAAGTAGTGGTTTGAATCTTTGACCTTTTTGACCTTAGAGTTACCAGTAAGTAGTCTGCTTATGGTTTTTCATAGATAAATCACATCTACTTTGAGCTAAATTGAAACCACTAATTTATTTCATGTAGGAGTAATCCACACAAGCCTAAATAGTGGTCATCTGTTTCTCAAGAACCACACATTATTCTTTGTCTAATATCACCATGTCTTTCCTTTGCCCCTGGGACAAGGATGGAAGAAGCAAAAAAACACGATAATTTGATATTTGCAGGATGATAATATAAACTTTTATGGCTGAAACCGGTTATAAACTGTTGTCATTAGCAGTCAGTCCAGATCCATTTCAGCCACAAAGAATTGTACTGTACTAAAAATATGAAGTTTTTAGTTATTAGTTAGATTATGTCGCTCTTATGTGTGGATTGCATCTAGATGCCTGCATTCAAAAAAAAGCAAAATCTTTTGTTGAAATTATATATTCAGGACCTTACATGTGATAAAGTTTTATACCTGTCAAATGGTCTCACATCAGGAGATCAGTGTTAATTAGACATTACACAGAAGATGAATAGATGAGAGCAATGAATTGACTGTAGAATATGAAACGTGAAGTTACTGTTATGTTTGTGCTATCTTTGCAGTGTTAGTTCCTCTTTGTGTCTCATTTTAACACTCATTGGAAAAGTACCGGAGATTTATTTAACAAAGGAGTCTGGGACAAAGGCAGGAAATACAGGTCCATGAGGCAATGCTGACTAAGAGACATGACCCTAAGTACAATTTTGATAGCATAGGGCATTATATTGCAAGTATGGGGGTTGCATGGGGGAATGTGCATGCTTTGAGAATTGAAATTGAATTACGAAGTCCTTTTTTGCTTTCTTCTGATGGGGAAGAATTCCTCTGAGATCTCCAGGACATTTCTTTTACTAGATTTTCTGTGTTCTGTATTCACTGCTAATACCAGTAGAGGTAGATTCTAGAGTAGGTTTTAAAGAAGAAACCAAAACAGCAGCAGAGAAAAATGTACATGGTTTCTTTATCTAATAAAATGTTCATTTGTCTTTCTAAAAACATGCTTAATTGCTTACATAGGAAAATAATTGCATGTCTTGTGAACCTTTCAGTTCTAACACTGACATGGTATTCTTAGTTTCATTCTTTCTAATAAATTAAAATTTGCCTTTTGAGGTTTTACTTTGTCCTTTAGAAAGTGACTGTGCCTATGTGGTTTTTTTTTATCATTATTTTTGAAAACGAGCAACATTGCTTATCTCTGTAGCTGATGTAGATGCTGCTTTTACTTTCTGGTGGTTTTTCCCTCTTCCATGATGAGCAACCATCACCAGTATGTATTACTTATTTTAATATTTTTCTCTATGTTTTCACGTCCTGTAAATTACAGCATGCAAAAATAAAGGCAAGCTGTAGGCAAAAGAATGTCAAAATGCCAGCTGGCAAAGAGGAGGACCCAGTGAGTTGGCAAGGACTTATCTGGTGCTGCTTCTTCAATTGAATGTTTATTGTAGAGGTTTTTTTTGTGTGTGTGTATTATCGTGTCAAAGTGTAAATCAGCTTATCGTCCTTCTTTCTCCTCCTTTCCGTCATCTGCTGGATCTTTTATTTCTTCACTGTAATTAAAAGATCAGTAGTTCATTATGCTTGAATTCTTCATAAATGGAGGCAATGTTCACAATCTTCACAGATGTTACAGCATCTTCACAGGAAGATATAATCCTAGATAAGAATCCATGCAGAACTGTATCTTTTCTTGACTGTGCTGTGCAGTACAGCCTCTCACAGTCTCTCTAAATGAGCAGTTAAATGCTATGCTCTCCTGTCAGTTCTCTCATATATACACTACTGTGCTGTTGAAGTGTAAAAATGAATAAGGAAATTATCCTTCCTAAGGCCTATTAATGATCGGCCATAAACAAGTCTTATAGTTTTTCTTAGGACACTGTTAGTATTACCTGATTTGACAGGTTACGGTGTATTTTATTTTTATTTCTGTGCAAGAGCCTCCTATAATATTTCAGTGGGAGAGAATTGAAATTATGGTGGGATAATGATGCTACTGTATTACAGCAAAAAAGACGGTACATTTTTCTGAATGCAGAAATGTCTTGTTAGGTCTTTTGTCTTTTTTTTTTTTTTTTTAACCTGTGTAAAAATTGTCATTTTCCTGAAACGAGTGACCAACAGTCTGGAAATCAAAGCCATTTATTGAGGCATACAAATAAGGATTTATTTTTTTTTCCTTTTAGGCACTGAAATGTCAGACATATGTTGCAGGTTGTATGATGCTAGATGGGGGAAAAGGGCATTGAACCTCAGTCCCTTAACTCTTTATTTGCTGGGAGTGAGAGACGAAGCTGTTTGGAGGCCCTTATGTTTTGGTCCATTTCTTTCAGAGAGCTTTGCCTGATTAAAAAGTTTATGCACACCCATTTCAGTTTTGTAATTCGGACAGCTTAAATTCCACAGAAACTGTGCAAAAACATTGGGACAAACTGTTTGAAGAAGCAAAAATTAAGTATTTGGTGTCCAGGTAATGAAGATTCCTCACAATCAGGATTTTACTTGTGAAATTGAGCTAAACTTTTGAGGACAGCAGAGTACAGCAGGCTTTCTTCCTTGGACAAGGTTATGATTTCTGGTGTCTGTATTTTTTAATAGATGAACCTAGCAGAAAAGGAGAGGTAAAAAAACTAAGAAGTTTGATTAATGGAAGAAGCTTAGAAAGAACTAAGTTTGAGGACTGATCTCAGAGCTCTTAGGCTGGAAAAAACATCCCATTAATTTTAGTGGGAGTTTTGACTGCACAAGGACTTTCAAGATCAAGTACTTTTTTGTTCATTAAAGGATAGATAGTAATTAGAAATCAAGCACAGAAAAGATTTTATATAGTATTGCTTTTGTCAGCTGAAAAAATCCATATTATTGTAGGAGTTTTAGGCTAATCTTCTCTCTCCCTTTCTTGCATAAAATGATGACACAGTAGGTTGTTTTCATTACTTTTAGAGGTCTGTGGTTCTATCTGTTCATTTTATTGGGAAAAAGCAATTGTCAAGTTTTTTCCGTGTTATCTTCCTTGCTGTTGGATTGCAATCTCATCTATGATGCTCACTCTGTCATTTCCCTCCTCCATCCAAACTGTTTAGCTCAAGATATTCCCACAACATTTTTGTTTGTAAATGTTGGATGATAAATGAAATAAAAAGCCAGTGTGCATTTTGGTTGAAGGGTTTTGCTGATGTCAGCTCACAAAATAGAGGAACAGTTGGAAAGAAAAAGTGAAAACTATACTAAGTTTTACAGACAAAAATTTTGCATGTTTTATGATACCTTGAATTATGTTGACTTTTGAACACCTTTTAGGGAAGAAGCTGTATGTACTTAAGACCTCTTCAATCTAGCCCTGAATTTGAAATGTATGGCAGTTGTGAACCATTTCAGGAATCATGAATTTAGGTCATCAACTGATGGGAAGATTTTCTGTACTGACTTCAGGGACAAGGGGCTCATCTCCTGTTAAAAATTCAAACCCTTCATTGTAATATTTAAAAATACATTTCATGTTACTGTTTCCATACAGCTACTTCCCCGCCCCCACACCTTCTTTCCCCCAGCCTCTAGCTGTAATTTATTTGGGTGAAGAGTATGGTCCAATTTTAATTCCAGTTTGAATTGCCACTGGTTGGAAGACTGAGAGCAGGAGCCACTTTCTTTACAGCTTTCTTCCATGTGGTGGTGGGCATAGGGAAGCTGTAGAAGGATGGGGAGCCAGAGAAGCTGGCGCAAAGCTCTTACAAAGCTGTTGCTTCCCTGGTTCTCTTTGCTGCCCCTGCAATGTATAATCATCTTAATGGTTCCCAAAAGCAAGGGAAAGTGAGGCAGACATATTTCACTTTGAATGTAGTAGTAGTCTGCTTTTTGAGAAGGTAGCTATGTAGAAAAAAGTCATCCTATTTTATGATGCCACGCATTTTTCTTTTAAATCTACAACTGTTATATGAATGAGATTTTATTCCTGCTCATTCCTGTTTTATTTTGAGGTCTCCCTAAGCTTTCAACTAGCAAAGGGGATGGGGAAAGCATTCATTATTTGTTGTTATTGAAATTACTCTTGTGATTCCTTTCCAATTATTTTCAGGAAAAGATACTTATTATTTCTGCAAAGGTGGCTTATTTCTGTAAAGGTGACTTTCTAACAAGTAAGAAGGCATTTGCTAATATGGCACACAGTCCGCCTTCAGAAACTCATCACTTTATCAAAGTGGATAAAACTGTGCAATATACATTCTAAAAAGAGAGCTTGATCCACAGGGACTCCCTCTCTGCTTTTTTACCAGTTTAATTCTGTTGCCTTTGGGTGAATTGCACTTCATTTGTACTCATGTAAATGAGGAAAACAATCATATGTAAAATATCAGAGGAGATACATGCAGATTTTAAAATAAGGCATTCTCAGTGGTTTTTACCTTTCCATTATGCTATACTTATTAATCTCCATGGATTTTTTAAGTGCCTTTTGATTCAGAGTGTAAGACCAAATAGCATTTCTGCTTGTGTAAAGCATTTTGGGTTTGGTTTTCTTTCAAATGAAATTTTTGATGATAAAGAAGGGACTTCCTGAAGTTAGTTGGAAATGTGACTTCAGATATCAGAGGAGAATATTTTTGGCAGATAAAAATACTTAAGATTACTTTCTGCTTTCAAAGGGATTTCTCGAAAAAGCTTTCAGAACTGTGATATAATTCTCCAAGAACACAACTTGTGTGAGATATCTGAGGTACCTGTTGGGAGTACTTTGGAAGAAGCGTGTGTTTTCCATTGCGACTAAAAGTACTATTTGAAGTAAAGTTTTTTGAGGGTTTTGCTCACTCTGTGGTGGTAAAAGAATGGATAAATGATTCTGTACAGAATACTAATGTCCTCTTGGAATATGGTGCACAGAATGTTTGTTTGCGATTTGGGCATATTACTCTATGGAGAATGGATTTGAAATTTTCTGACTTTCCAGAAACGTTCCAGAAAATTTCCTTTTAATGCAATGTTCTCTCTCTGGGTAGCTTTCTTTTCTCAAATAAAACAGAACAGTACAAAGGGCCTGGTGCTGGGTTGATACCTGGGTTTCTGACTGTCTTTCCAAAGGCATGTGTTGTTCCAGTTTAGACTGTTCAGAATTATTGTGGTACTGTTCTGCTGTTGGATTAGATTTCCAATTCAGTTTCTGTAGGAATATGCGGTTTTGAAGGTTCTGCAAACTTGGTAACCTACTGAACTTGCCCTCCACGGTTCTCTTACAGTCACATACACAGGGAGCCCTTATGACCCGAGTCCTCGGAGACATGATATTTTGGGGTGTTTGAGTATTATACTCAGGAGGGAACCTGAAGTACATAGCGCTATTTATATTCAGCAGTTAGTAACAGAGCATGAACATCCATTAATGCTCCCACATTAAACACAGCTTTAATTGCACTTTTAAAGATCTGCTGGTTTTGCTTTTTAGAGTCTCAGGGTTGATTAATAATAACTTAATAAAAAGCTTAATAGTGCATTAAATTAAAAAAAAAGTTTCTTCTTATTATGAGACTGCGATTTCAGTTGGTAGTTGACTAAACAGAACAATAAAAAAACATCTGAAAATCTGTTGCCTGGCTGCAGCAAAATGTTATGCAATCAGCCTTCAGAAACCAAACTGATGTTTGATATAGCATTTTAAATGTTACCATGCATATGTTTGGTAACACTAGGCTATGGCCTCTGAAATTTGTGAACCTTCATAAAAAGTTATTTACATATCTTCAATAGAAATTTGCTCACATTTTGCTTTCTATATTAGCAATATTGGGCCACTGGGGAGGTGGGTTGTCTGAAGAACTGTAGTAAGAATGACACATCTTTTTTATTTAAATATTATTGCTTTTTAGGCACTGAATTTTGGAGATATGCCGAAGTACTTGTGGGAGATTTGGGTACCTGACAAACCATGGGTGGTAAGATATCAGATACACTGAAATAAATAAAATAAACATTTAATCTTATGATAGGTATTTTGGGCCCTGCTGTCACTATAGTCAATGGGCAAAGCTCCTGCAGGGCTCATAAGAAGTGCATTACTGCAAATTTATGCAAGTGTGTTTCCATTCTTTCCAATATTGTCACACCAGTGTGAAGTTGAAGTAATGCCTGTAGTGAACTAGAACTGTGCAGTAGCATCTGACAGGGAGAAGAGAGAATTGCTCAGCTGAAAGTTATAATAAGACCTTTTCTCATCTTTACTCAAACAAGGAAGCAGTTAGCTATCGCCCATCAGAGCAATTCATGGTTCACAGCTGGGCCTACTGAATAGTACCTTTCTCCAGGCATCCTCTTGTTAACCTTGTTTAATGCTTGCTCTGGACTCCAACCCAGTAAGCCTAGGAAAATAACAATCTCGTTTTGAACACCATGTGGACTTCTCAGAAAATGGGTCTGGCAGATGCTGTCTGTCCTCCATTTTCAGAGGCAGTAATCAGAGAAGAACCAGGGTTCAGTGCTTTGATTTCTAAAGCTCTGCAGTAAGGAGGAGCCGTGGTCTATTTAGATGCATAGCTGCTTCTCTGTGCTGAACACCAGTCTAGTCCGTTGGTTTTCATGCTGGTTTTTTTGTGTGAAATAAAGGACTGCAGTATCTGTCCACCATCTGTGCTTTTTAAATAAAGTCTCTCCGAAATTAATAACAGAAAAATCCATGTAGAAGTTCAGAACAACCAATTGTTTTAAAGGTTAAAAGTAATAAATGCAATTTAAATTTAGTTGCATCTTATGATACTTCTGACTACATTTGTTCAACTCTTCAAACTACCAGGTTACAGTAGAAGTTGCTTCCTTTATTATATAGGCCTCTTTCCCCAAAACTAAGCACTCTGTGGCACTTGCTTCAAGCTACATCACAAGAAGAAAATTTCCTGGAAACTGGAGCTTCTAGTATCAGACATTAAATTTAAAACTATATTTTCTAACCACCTGCTAGGTATTTTACTTTTTAGCCTTAATAGCAGGCTGGTTTAGCCTCAATATAATAATTTCAGAGATAAGAGCATTGCTTTCATTTTTTAGTATAAAATATTCTGAATAAACTTTGTTCAATCTCTATTAGTGTACTATAAAATTGATACAGATGCATAAATCTAGATCTCTATCTTATCTGTCTCTTCTTTAATGATGGAGAATGCTGTGGTTATATGTTAATTCAGTAACACATGAATTTTGAAGGAAATTTTGAATGAAAAAAACCCATAATACACAGTTAAAACAAAGTAATTTAAAATTAATACAGTAATAAGTGGGATCCACAGCTGAACTAGATATCATTGTGGGTCCCTTCTGAACTATTCTATTCTATTCTATTCTATTCTATTCTATTCTATTCCATTCCATTCCATTCTATTCCACTCCATTCCTTTCCACTCCAGATACTGGAAATTTAGGTGCCTATAGCTATATATAAATTCTTTTTAAGGCAATGGAGAATGGTTAGACCATGCTGAGGTGGATTCAGGCAGTGGAGTACCATATGAGACTAAACATGCACTTAAACCTCGGTTTGGGAACTCTATTTTTGTATCGGTATTAGGGTGTAAAGTTTTAGCAGAAGCTGTCACTTCTAATATTTTAATTCATTGGATATTAATTACAAAATAAAGAGTCCTGATGTACTGTTTTATTTAAAGCTCTAAGAACAATATGTATGTAATGTTTCATGGTTGAGTCCACTTTTTTGAGGGGAAGTATATTATTCTATACATTACATTGTAAAAGCTGGTTTTACAAGGGTTACAGGTGTTAGGGGAATCTTTTCCATGGAAGCTGGATGCTAATTACTAGAAAGTAAGTTCTAAAGTAACTAAACAGGAACAAAGTTCTAAGCTTTTAAGCTTGTTTCTGAAGATTTTGTGGAACTCTCTCAGCTTTCACAGAATCACAGAATCGCAAGGGTTGGAAGGGACCTTGGGAGATCATCTAGTCCAACCCCCCTGCTAAAGCAGGTTCTCCTAGAGCATGTTACACAGGACTTTCCCCAAGAAATGTTGCTTTTTGTCAGACAAATATTTTCAGCTAGGTTCAGTACTTCAGGAGAGTTAGACAAATCGGTAAACTATTTTCCATACCTGTTCTAGGTTTTAAAAAATGTGAAAATTTATTCTCTTTTCTGTAGCACTGATATTGGGCATGGAAAACTTCAGGCTTTTTTTTTTTTTTTTTAGCCAACAACAGCAGCCTGGCTAATCAGTTTAATTAAAGCTTCTTTTCCACCCACGTGAATCTTAGGCTTTGAAAAAATCCTCCAACCCTTTGCTTATAGAATACATTTTAAATATTTAAATTTATTTTTATCATTTTAGTATTGATAGATCTTCATAGTCTAAGCAATAACTAAGTAATGTTGATGGTCTGTAGAGTGAATGAGGACTGCTCATTTTGCAATGCATTATTGAGTATGAATAAAGTTGTATTGTATTCTTGCTTTTTAAAAAACAGTTGGATTACCTGTGAGTACTTTGCTCATCTAAATAGCAATTACACAGTCTCTTTCTAAAGGATTCTTAGCAATCCAAATCTCCATTAACATTGTATGTAATAGAATCTAAAAAACCGTCTTAAAACAAGTTTCAGACTTAATGGATTTTCTGTTTCTTGAAGTTAAATTTTAGCTATTGCCATTAATGTTGGTGGTAGCTGGATGTAAAAATTAGATGCAGAAGTTCTTAGGTAAGTGTCTCGTGTACCTGATTAAGTAGCAGTTCAGACAGCACAATTTTGTGGGGAAACTGAGCTGGGGCGGGATAGATGCAGGGGTGGAAACACAACACTTTGTGATGAATAATCTAAAATGTATTTAGCATGTGGGAGGGATGGTAGCACATGGATAGAAATTAGTCTTTCGAGAAACCTATTCTACGACATGCACACGCATGCACACACACATAGGCACCAGTCAAGGGCTGCATTTCCTCCAGCCCAGTTCAGACCAGCATGCAGGGATACAGAACACTCCCTCCAACTGTACAACATGACAGCGGCCTGGCTGTCAGCTGGGCTCCTGTGTGCATGGTTCAGGCTCAGCCTTGCTGGATGTCCATGGATGTGTCCACTCATGAGGAGTTACTGTCTTAACTGTTTGTTGCTTTATAAATCATGTTGTTGGCATTAGCCACTATAAGCCAAGCTAGTGAGCCATGTGGCCTCACTAGTCACATAGCCTCAGGCCAGTCTTCTTGATATCATCCATATGTAAGGCCAAATAGCAGTTGTTGCTGAGGTTTCTACCACTCTGGTCTCCCAACCCAAATGTGTTAGAGAAGTGTGAAGTCAACAACAATTATATGATGGAGTTCAGCTAGTGCAGCTTTGTTTTCCATCTCATACCAGGTTAATTTTGTTATTTGCAGATGGGCAGATGTAGTCATGGTCCCATTTATGTGAGCAATGCTTTTAGGTGGACTCTATCTTGTGATGTGTGGTTGAAATGATCCCTTCTAAGAATAGAATGGTACTTTGGCATTGATAACATTCATATCTGTTCCTTTGAGGTGGAAACACCCCCTCCCACCCAACATATGAACGCACAAATCTGGGTATTTGCATTTATAAGCGGGAGAAAAGCTGCATGGACTAATCAAAAGTAGGACACAGGTTTGTGAAAGATGTATTACAAGCATGGAGCTCATCACTGAGCTTGTCCTAAAGTAACAGAATCTTTCTTCAAGACAGAAAAGAGGCATAGAGCTGTAGGAAATGGGCTAGAGTTAAAAGAAAGAATCTGAGAATATTAAATTATTTCATTTGAGTAAGTTCCATATAAACGACTTGGTTTCTAAACAGTAGATCATGCAGGAATATTTTTTTTCCTGTTTTTTTTTTTTAAAAAAAAAAACCAACCCTCAGCTATTAAGCTGGATGATAATAATTGCTTGAGTCAGGATTCTGAGAAGGGGAATGCTCTGTAGATTTGATGTTTTGGAGTCTTCATATACAGATATTGTTATTAACCCTGGCAGAAGTTTTCACTATTTGTATTTTGTTCTGATCGTAACTCTCTATGCCTATTAGCTGTTAAAAAGAAGTCTCTTAACTTGGATTTAATTCAGGGATGTTGGACAAACGCCGATCTTCTTTGCAATTAGATTTTATTATGAGTTTGTTTTCAAAAGTAAGCTGCTTTTTAGTTTAGAATCATCATTAAAATTACTTGTGAAACAGTTCTTTCAAATGAATTAAAATAGATGCTGGTCAATGAGCTACTACTCTTCTGTCTCAAATGTGGTTGTAGTGAAACTGAGCAATTTCAGGTTTATATAAAAATAAATGTTTACATATATAGAGAGAGACTTCATTTTTCTCCCTAATTAGTAGCATGAAATGTACGATTCTGATTTTTGATTCACCCCCTTGGTGCCTGCACCTCCCCTTAGGGATCCCAGCTGTTTTCCTCTCCTGCTGTAATTGAAATCAAACTTGTTCCAGCCTGTAATTGATAGTGAATCTAACTGTCTAATGTTTTCTATGAGACAGATGCACAGCAGAAGCACATGAAGTGGCATATGGAAAACCAAGTGCCCTACTGGGGTGCAGATAGATCCATACTTGTTTTGTTATACAATATTCCAATACTTTCATCAACTAGTTTGCCTACATTTTAGTAAGTTAAGAGTGTAGTACGTGTAGAAAATTTGCAGTACATGTGATGTATTAATTGAAAAGGTTAGGCCAAGTCTCTCTGTCCTCATTGAGAACTGTACCTCCAGGCGACTTTTACATGTTATCCCCTTTGCCTGCTCTTTTTTCTTGCGATGTTAAGGAAAAGTATTCTACTGTCTGTCTGAGTGTTGTTATGACAGGTCTAATGGCTCATATGGGAATGTAAATCTAGATATTCTCTCTCACCCTTGTTTTGGCATCAAGATCATAATCTTGTATAAAGAGTGCATCTTTTTGTCTCTGGGTGAAGACATTTGCTAGGAATCTGCCATTGGAAGCAGGATGCTGCTGTCTGTCAGTACTTAATAGATTCCATTTTTTCTTTCTCTTTTAAACTAAAAATGCTTCCATTCTCAGTAAAAAAACCCAAGACATCTCTTTATCCTATATCTCTGTCTCTCTCTGTATATAGTATATAAAAGAGCATCAGTTGTGAGTTTTTGTATTTAATATTTTAAATTTTAAAATTTTTAATAATTTAAACTATGTGGGGGTTTGGTAGTTTTTCTCTCTCTGTTGGGGATCTGCTCTAGTTCTAGAGTCGATCCTTCTACATTAGAAGGGTTATGTAGTTTCAATAGCATTCTTCTACCTTTAGCTTCTCCTCATGATACAATATACAATAATTAAATATAAAACTGAAGAGAAGTTGTAGATTAATAATAACTTCGTTGGCTGCTGGATTTCCTGAGATATTTTTGAGACATATTTTCTTAGCAGAAATAATGTAATAGTCCCCCGTGTGGATTTCCTGATATCTGGTTTTGAAAGGATCCTCACATGTTCCTTCCAGTGCTACTGATAACAAGGTGTTATCAGTACATTTGAGTCGGGCAGACTAAGGCTTTGAGCGATTGCATCTGTAACTAAGCCTGAAGAGCTAGCTGAAGTCAAAAATCGCACTTAGTCTGTACCTGTGTATGGTTGCCCTGTGTAAAGTTCAGCA
>NW_009259036.1:625347-627914 GCF_000687185.1 Egretta garzetta | reverse complement strand
AGTTCCTTTAGGTATCTCTAAATAAATATTAGCTTTCTGGCGAATACTTATAAAGAGATTTGGAGGAAAGCTAGTTATTCTTTAACTCCTCAGATTATACCTGGTTTCTCAGGGACCTGAGGAAAGATAGAGGTGAATTAACTTCTTTATGCTGTTCACAATCACAGTGGAGATTATTCTCATTAAATGTTTACCCATCATAGAGGAGGAAAAGAATTGAGTAATCAAACAGTTGGTGTTAATTTAAATGTCATAGCCACAATTAGAAAAAACACCCTTGCAATCAAATTTTGTTGTGATTTCCCAGTTTGTGTTCTGAGAATATCCTTCACTCAAGGACTCTGCAGGAAGAGAGTACAATACGAGTTTGACTCAAGTATCCTGACCTTTTTGATCTTTCACAAAGTCCCATAAACCTTCTGTGACTCAGTGATCGCTTTATAAGATATACTAGGTTAATTTGGGGTTGTCTGTTGTTTCCTGAAAATAGATTTGGCGCCAACTTGATTACCCTCTATGCCAAAAGAATGATCAGAAACCACTAGCTGTCCTTTCTGCATGACCTTAATGGAACCAATACAAGTGACAGCAAAGGGAGAAGTTGGTGTGGTTTTTTGATTGGTTGTGGTTGTTGCTGGGTTTTTTTAACATCTATTTGTTTGTGTGTTTGTTTTCATGGAGATGAAGCTCATATACAAAGTAGTTCAGTTTTTTGATGTTATTACAACATCAACTCATTTCATACTGTCTCTGTCAGTTTATTTATCTGATATTATTTCTAACAGCATCATCAGTACACTCTAAGTAGTTAAAAATAGTTCTAATATTGAAATATGTAATGTTTAAACAGATTAGCTTTGATGTATTACTAGATTTTCTGTGTATTACACAGAAAAAAAAAAGATTTCTTATCCATTGAAATATTATATAAAAATGAAAAGTACTAAATATATTAAGAACAAGCACGTGATTATTCTTAATAGTCTTGCTATATGCATGGAGTAATCTAAGTTGGAAGGGACCTTCAGAGGTCATTTGATACAGTGTTCTACCCAAAGAGGGCTAATTTAGATCAGGTTGTTCAGGGCTTTGCCCAATCAAGTTTTGAATATCTCTAAGGCTTGCCATGGCCTCACTGGGCAGCCTGTTCCAGGGTTTGATCATCCTTGTGAAATTTTTTTCCTTCATATCAAATTAGAATTTTCCCTCTTGCAAACTTGTCTCTGTTGCTTCTCATCCTATCACTGTGCAAAAAGAGTCTGGCTCCATATTCTCCAGGCCCTCCCACTAAGTAGCTATAACTGCAAAAACTTTCACATCTTGAGGGTGAGCACGTGCAGCTCTGAGAGGCCTTTTTTTATACTCTCCAGCCTCCTGACCAACTTGGTGACCCTTTGCTGGGCTTACTCCAGTGTTTTTCCTGTACTGACGAACTCAAAGCCAATTTTCCTCCCTGAGCTTTCTGGCTACATTTTTACAGATGCAGTTTGTCCTTTGATTAAGGACACACTGCTGACACATGCTGAAATGGTTGTCCACCAGGACCAACAGGTCTTTTGCTGCAAAGCTCTTTTCTATCTAGTTGTCCCCCAACCTGCATTTTTGCATGGGGTTATTCCCTCCAGGGCCAGGACTTGGACTCCATGTTTGCCATTGCTGCACTTCTTGAAGTAACTGTTGCCCATTTATGCACCCTATCAAGCTCCCTCTGAATATGAGCCTGGCCTTCCAGCATGTAGATCACTTGTCCCCAGCTTGGTGTCATCTGCGCACTTGCAGAGGACGCACTCTCCCTCATGATCCAACTTGTTAGTCAAGACATAGATGCAAAGGCAGCGTTGGCCCTAATATCCACCCCTGTTAACCAGCTGTCCATTGGACTGTGCACCTCTGATCACAACCCTTTGAACCTGGCATTCCAAGCAATTTTCCAGCCACCTGGTAGTCCACCTATCCAAACCATATTTCATCAAGTTGCTAGTATGGACAAAAAGAATATTGCTAACATCAAGGTATCCCTTTTTCACCAAGGCAGCCATCTCATCACTCATCACAGAAGATGATCATAGAATCATAGAATCATAGAATCATAGAATCATAGAATCATAGAATGTTTTGGGTTGGAAGGGACCCCTAGAGGTCATCTAGTCCAACCCCCCTGCAGGAGCAGGGACACCGCTGTTGCTCAGAGCCCCGTCCAACCTGCTCTTGAATGTTTCCAGGGCTGGGGCCTCCACCCCCTCTCTGGGCAACCTGTTCTTCCTTATATCTAGTCTAAACCTACCCTGGTTTAGTTTAAAACCATTACCCCTTGTCTTGTCACTGCTGGCCCTACTAAAAAGATTTTCCCCGTCTTTCCTATAGGCCCCCTTTAGGTACTGATCAGGTTGGTCAAGCACACTTTGACATTGGCAAATATATGTAGGCTGTTTGCAGTCCCCTCCGCCTCCTTTACGTGCCTGGATGTGGCTTCCAGGAGGATTTGTTAAGGAGTGGCTGACTAGCCTGTAGTTCCCCTGATGATGCTTTTCCTTCTCTTTGGAAATGGGCAGGTTTTTTTCCGGCAT
>NW_009259036.1:605333-625247 GCF_000687185.1 Egretta garzetta | reverse complement strand
TCATTAGGTCCCCCACCACTCTGAGTGGCGGCCCCATATTTTCCTTTGTCTTCCTTTTGCTGATAGTATAACTTTCTTTTTATGCTTCACAGTCCTCACTAGTATCAACTCCAAGAGACTGTTGGCTTTTGTAATTCAGCTGAGCTCAGTCAGGTTTCCCCATTATCCACACCGACCGTATGCTGAGCTAGTTCAAATTCCTGGGCACCACACTGGATTTTTCCTGTGCTTTGAGGAACTTGTTATTGATGATCAATCAGCTCTCCCTGAGCTCCTTTACTTTCTAGGGCAGTCTCCCATTAGCCCCCACCAAGCAGATCCTTGAACAAGTTTAAATCTGCTTTTCTAAAATCTAGGTTTGGTTTTTTTTTTCCCTTTTTTTTTTTTTTTTTTTTTTTTCTTTTTGAGTAATAGGTCCAGCTGAATGTCTCCTCTGGTCAGTTTGTCAGCCACCTGTACACCTGGATCAAAAAAACAGTTCCTGACGCTTGCTAGAAATCTCTTGACATTTTTCTGCTCTGCCATTTTACCCTTTCAGAAGATGTTGGTGTGGTTCATATCCCCCCCTAAGAACCACCCTTGTGATTGTGAGGCTTCCCCCAGTTTTCTAAAGGAAGCTTCATTTCCTCTTCTTGATTAATAAGCCTTTATTAGACACTCATCACTGCACCTACCCTCATACCGACACATCAATTCTGGACTGATTGGTCACCTGCTTCAATGACGAGCTCCATGAATTCAAACTGCCTTTTCCATAGAGCACAACCTCTTCTACTGCAATTTGTTTTCCACTCTGTATGTTCACAGGGAATGTTCCTCACGTGTCGTGCTTTCCCTTGAGCACTTTCTCACTTTCTCTTACTTCTCTGAGTCTCAGGTCTTTTGTCCACCATATCCAGATGTTTAAAGCCCCTTTCACTAAATTAGCAAGCCTCTCTGCAAGGCTGGGTCTTGCCCCACTTTATTAAATATACCATGACATAGAAATATTTTGAGATACATCTTTAACATGTACACACAAAATTTCTATGCATTAATTTAGTGTCTGCCCATGCTTAAATACTGTGTGCAAGTTTATGAAGAGAACAGACACTTTGTATATATTGTTATGCGTTTGTGCACAGCAAGAGAAAGAGGAGAATGTAAAAAAAAAATGTTTAAGTACTGAATAATTATCTTTTTGTTTGGGAGTATTGTCTTCAGCTTTTTATCTCCTATGTGCTTTACTGGCACTCTTATCTTTCAGTCTGATTTTTCAAACGGTACAATGTGGTTTTGTTTTTTTGAACATCACTGAAGCGTGAAACAGAAAGCAGTCATATATATGCCTGGCCAATTTGACGGTGATGGTTTATTCTTCTTTGTAAAGAAGGTGTTGAAATGTTTTGGAAAGGCTGGTCCTGTATAGGGATTCAAAACACAGGAGTTAGAGAGATACAACTTCCATGTTATTTTCTTCCGGAACTATAATCATACATAAACTCAAATAATCATCAGCATATAGTATTATAAACACATTTGAACTGTAGTACTGAATTGTTCTATAAAAAAGCACATTTTTAAATATTCCCACAGATTTATTTTGTCATTTATTTTGTTATTCATTCTGCTTAAAAGCTGTTTTTCTTTGGGGGGAATATTTTCATGTGCCTGAATATTTTAAGGAAGATATATCTATTAATTAATGTTACTAAGATGCCAGTCTTTTTTGGGAAGGAGGATGCCACAGAGGTTGTCCAAGTGGTTTTATTTGATAGTATATTCACATGAGAAGTCTCTTGGACATTGCTGTTTGCATACCATTGTTTATGCTATTTTGCTTTCTGAAACCAATAATTGTCATTGTAGGTGGGAGAGGCAAGGAAGTATGCATGAGAACAGTTCTTCACAAGATTTCTTCATCTGTCCTATCCCTATTAAAATAAATTTACTTTCCATACTGAGCGAAATGCTTTCAGTTGCATTTTCCCTTGGAGGAGAAGAGAATTTAAAAGAATATTATGTTCCATAATTCAAAGGCTTTATGATCTAGTGTTAAATGCAAAGGTGGAGTAGGATAAAAAAAGGGTACAAGCGTGATTCACAATAATATCAATTTTACTCTTTTTTTGAGGGGGTGTGCATTTCCTTTGAAGATTATAGGGTCACAGAAAGCTTTCTTTTTTCCTGTTGATATTTACCTGAGATGCTGTTTCTTAGGTATCCTGTCTTAGATACTTCTAAATGGGTAGCTGACTGTATTAGGGGGCAGGCAGCAATCTTGTTAGCAGACCCCATGTTTAGACAACTGAATGAAGTCTTAGTACTTCACTGCCTGTAACTGGAGCTTAAACACCTGTATTGTGGACTTTGGGTGTCAGAGCCTAGAGCTGAAATGCGGCCTTCAAGTTCATCCTGGTTTTTTTCTTGTTTGGTTTTGTTTAGTTTTGGGTTTTTCGTTTGTCTGGGTTTTTGTTGTTGTTTTCCAAATCACATCCAGTCAATTTGCTAAAGAAACTTAGGAAAACTCTGCTCACAGGGACTGAAGTGGTGTATGGATGCCTAACATTTTTGTCCATCTTTTTTGTGACATGTGACATCAGATTATGTCTTCAGCAAGACCTGTAAAAAACCAGCTCACATGGTTGTCACTGAGGGCAGACATTGATAAGCTTTCAAATGTAGAAATTGAGTAAGGACATGAAATGTCAGTACAGGCTAGCAAGAGGGTCTTGTGGGGATAAACAGAAGTGATACATAAAATGTAATTCAGCACCATCTTTGTCAATGACTGAAGAAGCATAGATAAGGATACCTTTATCCTGATTAAAGTCAGCAGACATTTGCCATTGACCTTCATAAGGCTTCAGGATTTTACCCACTCTATTTGACTGAACGGGAAATTGGCCAAGTATGTGCCAGTGATTCCTCTCATCTGTAGAAATTTAGTATGTTCTGGGTAAAAGCTTTGTTACTATTCCCTTTGTCAGAGTGAGATATGCAGACATTGCTTAATAGCTTTAAAAAGTTTTCCTCATTTGTGATGATTCACCTGATTTGAGCAGAGTAGGATCAAACATTTGTAGTGAATTTAGTAGCCTCTGAGGATCCAAAATATGAATAAAAAAGAGGTTTCATTTTTTTGCATGCATGATGTATCAGATTAATTGTTTCTGGTTTAGGATTAATGGGGCTTCGTGGATAGGGATAGAGTGCATAAGCAGTCAGTGATCTTTGTAGGAAAGCAATGGGAAGTATTTTATCCTGAAATGTTTCAACAGTGCTGATTCTTTTAAATCAATTTTCTGGGTTTAATACAGTGCTGGTTTGAGCTGTCATATTTCTTATATATTGCAGCACTGTAAACCTCACAGCCTGGACCTTCCTTTAGAAGACTGGGTATATAAGCTTGGGTATGTGAATGTAGCAATCAGGAAAAAGCACAAAGTGAAACGGCTGTTACTGCATGTTCTTCAGCATGACAATGTACTGCAGATCACAGGGATTTATTACAAGAGGAGGGGTTTTTTGGTTTTTTTTTTCTTTTTTTTTTTTTTTTTCCTTCTGCAGAAGATCTCCACTGTGCTGCTTTTTTTTTTTTTCATTATTCAATTCCATTGTCAGAAACAGTAAATCCATTAATAGCTACCCTTCATACACCCAAATACTTCCTTAACATAAAGTAAAATAAACCATTACATTTTGCTTCATACTCTTTCTGTTTCCCCTCCTCCCAACAAACAACCTGACCTCTACCAACTTTTGTTAGGGTCAAATTTAGAGGCTTTACAAAGATGAAAGCTGCCAAGTATATTTGCTAGCAATTCATTTGTATGCTTTTCAGTTTACAGAACTGGCCCTCAGTCTCAGTTTTTAATTTGGTGCTTTAGATGAAATCCTATTTGGGAAAATCAATGAGAGGTTAACCAAAGCCTAGACAGCTGCAGTGGTTAGAAGTCGACAGCTTTGACTGCATGCCAAACTGACATCTAGGTTCAGTTTTTCTGTTTTACTTATTCCTCATTCTCCAGCCTTATGTGATATCACATGACATTATTCTATCAAGCATTGATACCGGGAGGATAGAATTAGTATGCTTAACAGAGCATGGCTTGTTACCTTATACTATAATTTTACAAAGTCAAAAATATCAAATGAAAAAAAAAAATACAGCAAAAATAGATATTTAACACAGAATTTCTGACAAGGTTCCAGTTGCTATGCCTGTTGCTCTGACACCCTTCACTGCTGGTGATTTAAATCAGGATGGTGATTAAATCATATCACTTGTGGAAGGTAAAAGGCCAAAGATGAATTTATACAACATAAAATGATAGATACAAAAAAATACATTATTCATACTCTCTGCATACAAAATTAATGTGGGCCAGTTCATGTTTTCCACAGAATTTCTTTACCTTTTTTTGTGTTAAAGAAAGTGTTCTTGATGAAGTAATATAGCATTTAAACTGAATGTTAGCAATGAAATTGAGATAGTTAATATAACATAGAATCATAGAATCATAGAATGTTGTGAATTGGAAGGGACCTCTAGAGGTCATCTAGTCCAAGATGAAGTAAATTTCCCTCTCCCACCTTGGGATCTAAGTGGGAGAAAAAAAAACATTAAACAAATATAGTTCTCACCTATAATGTTATCTATATATTGCCATATGCATATATTATTATTATATGTATTATTACTCATGTAAAAGCTGGTATGCAGAGATCAGTTAAGAAAATGAGCAAAACATCCCCGGAAGTCACCAACAGTCCCGATAACAGAACCCAGATTTTCTGTGAGCCTTACAGTTTCCATATCCATTTTGCCGTGGAAATCCAGCCTCCGATGTCCATGGTACCAAAAACCAGGCACTGTAAACAATGTATAACAGACCAGTTTTTCACAGTAGTACAGTGACAGAAAGCAAAGGCTAGAGGGACAAAAACTAGCGACCATGCTTCTGAGAGAAGGTGGGAGCGATGTGTGCCAGCTTGTAGAAAAGATCCTTCACTACTTGCATGAAGGCCCCTGACATATGCGCTGCACAATACTTGTTGCAGCCATGGGCTATGAAATGTAGCTTTGTGTTGAAGGCAAACACCTTTTGATAACGTTGTTCCACTGCAGGTATGACTAACACAGAAGGCTCTTTCGGGGAACCTCTTATGTCATGCTTTTATTTTATTCCAGTTGGCTGAATCCTTCCTGCTGGAAGTAGGTCTGAAAGAAGAGTAGGTATTTGATCTTGCTCTGATTAAAGTCAATGCAAAATTGGTTTTGAGCTTAACAGCATGAGTTCAGTCTTTAGAGAGAAACCATTTAAGCCCTTCCAGCACATTTAGAATATTTCCAATGTGAAACAGGAACTCAGGAAGTGAAAGCTTACATTTTTTTACTTAAACTTCCTTTTTCCTAGGCATTCATTAAGCAACTGGAGATTGCTTTGACATGCTATTATTCACTGTAAGTTTGGAGTTTAATTGAATGAAAAGCCAGAAGCAGTAAATTAGATCATCTTTCTGTATTTCTCACTGTACTTTAAATGCTACCTCAATATTAATCCCAGAACATAAGGCCATAGTGTGGTTTTCAAATGGTGGCCTAAAAATTGATAATGACCCACTGTTTCAAAAAAAGTATGCAAAAGATAATTAAGAAAAGCCTAAAGGTTAAGTTAATTATATTAATATTGAAATTATTCATTGTTGTCTGTGATTACAGCTGGCCATGTCTTTTCCACATAGTTGTCAAAGGAGGTAACAACTGAAAGTAAGTACAGTTCAGGAAGAAGTGTTTCTTTGGTTTTTGAGGTTGGGGGCTGAGTTTTTTTTCATGAACATAAAAAATCTCCAACTGACATATGGGATTACTTCCCTAAGTTTCCATTGGAGTGTCTTCTTCAGCTAGCTGGGGTAGTTTCTTTTTACAAAATTACCTTGTAATTTTAAGTTATCTTCTGCCATTTTTTTTTATGACAACAGAATGTACATTCATGTAAGCAGAAAACTGTTTATATTTATTGAAGTAATAAGTGCTTGGCATGAGAATTTGGCTTTTATCTGAGGTTGGAAGTGCAACTAAAAATTGCAAAGACTACAGAAACAGTGAGAGAGCAAATTCCCAGACATAGATTGGTGTTTAAATTGATGTTTAGCATCTAAGCTGTAGAAGGCAATTCAAAGAAAAAACAAAACAAATTACTTTATAGCTTCGATGCTGGAGAGTCTGTAAGTACCTAAGCTTTTTCAGGTAAAGTTTATATATCTAAAAATCTGCCAATGTGGATGCACAGAGGCAACACCCAAATTGGCTGACCTAAATATTTTGTTGTCAGACCTGTGAATTCCAAATACGTTTAGGCACAAAGTGGTCACTCTTGTGAATGATCCCTGTGAGAGGATATATCATCCAGCAAGTGGATTTTAGGAATGCATAGAATGTAATGACGGCACTGAGTGCAGCATGAAGCATCAGCCGTCATCATTTTTGCTTGGCGATAGATGAAGGCAGAGATGACCTGCGATACAAGACTCCAGTACAGTGGTGTGCAGCGTTCTGTTGGGACAGAGCAGAGCACTGTCCAGGGAGGAGCATGCCTCATGACCTACCACATAATGATCATAGGGCACAGCCTTTTACTTCACAGGTGCAGAGTAAAAGTTTTGAACCTATTGTATTTATTCAGTGAAATCATATTGGGCAATGAATCTGGCATCACAGGCACTTAGTGCCTTTCCTTGAAGCTAATGCAGCTTCTGTATGGCAGGGAACCCAAGGTTTGTGGTATAGGAGAAGAGAGAGCACTCAAACAAAAGAGATCATGGCTTAGTATAGTATTTTCAGTCATTCTGGCACATGTGTGCTCTTTGTTTTCAGGGTTCAGTTCCAATACTCTTATTTGCCCAAAGATTTTAATGCAAAAGCAGCTCTAAAAATAAGGTGTAGAATCCAAGGCAAAAATTGAAGTTGTTAGCAAGAAAAAAAAAGAAAAAAAACAAAAAAAAAATGTGAACAAATGCATAGATGTTAAATAAGAAATTAATCAAATTTTAAACTGTAGTCTCACGGAGATGTTTAGCTCGAGATTGCAGGTTTGATCAAGTCCAGGAGAGAGAGATGTGTCTGTTGGGTGTTTCCTATTGATCAGCATAGCTCTTCTCCTTCATGACTAGCACTATCTGCCTGTTCCAGCATACAGTTGCAAATTCCATTCCAAGAAGCTCAATATATTACAGAATTTAGGTGTGCAGCTTCTTCATGAAATCTGCCTTGAGAGTATGTACCTAGACACCTAATGTCCTTTATGGGTCTTTACAGAGATCTATGGCATATTTAGAAACAAATTTCTCATTTGTCAGGTTACAAATTTCTTTTGTAATACTACTTACAGATGTGGAAACATGGCATTAGGAAGCTTTTGAACAAAACAAAGCAAAAAGATGAGAGAAGAACACATGTATTTTTTTCATATTATTAAAGAGGACAAGATCTCTGTAATGAACATACTCCCCTCCAAGCATTTAATTCTTTTATAATAAGTAATACTGATTTTGAAATAAATTTGACAAGTTGAAATAAAAAACTAGTCATTCTAAAGATTGTTTTACACTTGTATTGCACTGACTGGATTGGGACTTACAAGTGATTGAAAGTTACAAAGTACATGATCCTGCCTCAAATCTTTGTCCTAATACTACAGCATTCACAGGGCCTGAAGCCACTGTCTTCAGATTTTGTGCAACTTCTGTTAGGTCTATGGCAATTTTTCACATCTTGCGTAATGAGACTTAGGTTGCACAGTTCTTTATATATTTTGTTATATTCTATTATCATGTGATACTTCATGATTCTTTTCCCTTGGAAGCAGCTGTTTCCTTATTCTATTTATACAGGTCATGCTGTGTAATCTGCAAAGATTATGTTTTCTTTGCTTCTGTGAGGAAAATATGAATTAGTTTATTGTGAAACCAAAATACAGCTCAGCACCTCACATAAGACGCATGCTGAATTGCAAACGTTAATGATTTTAGGTTTACAGACACTGGCAGGATGCGTCAAAAGATGGACTACAGCCTGGGCTATCTGAAACAAATTATTGAACCCCAGAATGCTAGCATGAAATCCATGGAAGCTTTATCATTATTTTTGTAAAATGTCAAATTATGCCTGAAGAAAGATGGACAGCTGTAACTCGTAAGCACAGTAGGAACAGATGAATTGCAAGGTCAAATTTCATTCTGGAGTACAGTGCTAAGACTGATTTTTATTTCATTTTTAACTCCACCTGAAGATTAAAAAATAATGAAATCAGGGTTTCAAGCTCATGCACAGGTGTCCATAGAGTGGAAGGGCCTTCTCAGAAGTGTCTCTTTTTCTCATGATTTGTAAGTATAGATTTTTTGTGGCTATATCAATGAAGATGTCTTAGGAGAGTAAAACTCCTGGGAGCAGTGAACATCTGTAATTTTGAAGGAAAGGAATTCATGAACAATTTTCATGCAAGTTTTCATGTGCAGAATTTAAACTCATACATCACTTCTACAGAATAAATTTACAATAGCTCTATCAACCTTCTCTTTCTTGAAAAACAAAATCTGTAAAAATTATATGAGCTGCACAGGGGGCGTCACAGCAAAAAAAAAACCCATTATGTTTAACCCCATAGTGTAAGTGTAGGTAATGAACTAAGTAATCACCATCTGATACTTCTGGAAGCTTAGATGAAATGAGCTGACCTCCATTTAGGTCCCAGAAAATAAGATATCCTTACTGCCCTTGTTTGTTTTTGGCAACCTCTGCCAGGACAAATGAATGAATTCAGGGACTCAAATATTCCTTCATCCTTCAGATCCCATTTCAGGAATGATGAATCTGATACTTGATCCATCTGTTTGGGGCTTGGCACAGAATCTGGGTAAGGAGCAAGATTCAAGGACAGCTTTTCAATTCACTTGATCTATCAGCTGATCTTGAACAAAAAGCAATCAAAGGAATTGCTTTGCAATTGGAGCATGTCTGAGCAGGGAAGTAGATTGCTTGTCATTTCAGGTGTTTTGTTCTGTGGGGCTAATTTCTCATCCACTGCATTTTGGAAATGAAGGCTGGGCTTCCTCTTACCTACCTTTGTCTACTTAAACGTTATTTGTATATTCTAAGCTAGTTATCACAGGCTTTCTCTATAGTAGGTGTAAGTTTTCAGAGAATGTTTCTTTTCTTCTTCAATAAGTTCTTGAAGATAACTGAAGTAAGGTGATCCAGGAGTGTACTCATTTCTAGCACAAAGTCCAGCTTTTGACTGAGATCAGCTGAATCTCAGCCTGAAAAATGAACTTAAAACCATAAACAGTAAATGCAAAATAGTTTATTTTAATGTAGAGTTGCTGTCTTTGTGAGATTTAAGTGTAGAAGTAGCAGAAAAACTGAATCAAGTCGAATACTAGCCTCTAAACCTATTTTAAAATAAAGCAAATATATTGTTTGGCAAGATGTACCCGTAGAGATAATATGACAGAATTTCTAGTGTTGTAGATATCGTTCATTGAGGTTACTAATTTGTCAATTGTAGAATCATAGCATGGTTCAGGTTGGAAGGGTCCTTTAAAGGTCATCTAGTACAACGCCCCTGCAATGATCAGGGACATCTTCAACTACATCAGGTTTCTCAGAGCCCCATCCAACCTGACCTCAAATGTTTCCAGGGATGGGGCATCTACCACCTCTCTGGGCAACCTGTTCCAGTGTTTCACCACCCTCATTGTAAAAAAATTATTCCTTATATCTAGCCTAAAGCTACCCTCTTTTAGTTTAAAACCATTACCCCTTATCCTATTGTAACAGGCCCTACTAAAAAGCCTGTCTCTATCTTATAAGGCTCCTTTAAGCACCAAAAGGCCACAGCAAGGTCTAATATATATTATTTCCTTTAAAATTGATGTGACAAACCTCTAAGTTTCAAATTTAGCATGGCAATAGTGTCAGTGTAAAACACCGTTGTCCAACTGTGAGGAGAATCTGTTTCAGCAGGTATGGAATTTCAGAAGATACCTAGATATGGAATAATTTAACTTCTCAATTTTTCACTTCCTTTAATTTAATTGAGTAGCAGAGTAGAGTGGCAGAATCAACTGCCTTGACCTGCTGGCCATGCTTCTTTTGATGCAGCCCAGGATATGGTTGGCCTTCTGGGCTGTAAGTGCACACTGACAGCTCATGTCCAGTTTCTCATCCATCAGTCCCCCCAAGCCCTTCTCAGCAGTGCTGCTCTCAATCCCTTCATCTCCCAGCCTGTATTGATATTGGGGGTTGTCCCTGACCCGTGTGCAGGACCTTGCACACAGCCTTGTTGAATCTCATCAAGTTCACCCAGGCCCGCTTCTTGAGCTTGTCCAGGTCTCATTGTATGGCATCCCATCCCTCAGGTGCATCAACCACACCACTCGGCTTGGTGTCATCTGCAGAGTTGCTGAAAATATACTTGATCCCACTGTCTATGCCACTGATGAAGATATTAAACAGTACTGGTCCCAGTACAGACCCCCAAGGGACATCGGTCTTTACTTGGACATTGAGCAGTTGAGCACTACTGTCTGGATGCAAACATCCAACCAATTCCTCATCCACCAAACAGTCTACCCCTCAAATCCATCTCTCTCCAATTTAGAGAGAAGGATGTTGTGGGGAACCATCTATCCCAGAGAGATGACCTGCATAGCACTGCCCTTGTCCACTGATGTAGTCACTCCATCCTAGAAGGCCAGTAGGTTGGTCATGTAGGACTTGTCCTTGGTGAAACTATGCTGGCTGTCTCAAGTCATGTCCCTGTCCTCCATGTGCCTTAGCATAGCTTCTAGGAGGATCTGTTTTATGATCTTCCCAGGCACAGAGGAGAGGCTGTCAGGTCAGCAGCTCCCAGGGTCTTCCTTTCTACCCTTTTTAAAAATTGGTGTGATGTTTCCCTTTTTCCAGTCACCAGGGACTTCATCTGACTGCTGTGACTTTTCATATATCACAGGGAGTGGCTTGGCAACTACATCAGCCAGTTCCTTCAGGACTCCAGAATGCATCTCATCAGGTCCCATAGGCTTATGAATGTTCAGGTTCCTCAGGTGGCCATGAACATGATCTTCTCTTACAGTGGGAGGGATTTTGTTCCCCCAGTCCCTATGTTGTGGTGCATCCACTTGAGAGGTGTGGGAAGAGAGGTTGCCAGTGAAGACTGAGGCAAAGCAGTTGTTGAGTACCTCAGCCTTCTCCTTGTCTGTTGTTACCAGTTTGCCAGTCATGTTCATCAGCAGGGGTACACTTTCTTTGACCTTCCTTTTCTGGATGAAGCTGGATGAAGCTTCTGGTAGAAGCCCTTCTCATTACTTTTTGTGTCCCTCACCAAGTTGAGCTCCAGCTGTGCCTTGGCCTTCCTGATCTTATCACTACACAACTGGGCAGCGTCCCTTTACTCTTGCCGGGATACCTGACCCTGCTTCCACTGCCTGTGCAGTTCCTTCCTTCCCTTTGGCTCAGCCATGCCAGTCTCTTGCCTTCCTTGCTTGATTTCCTACACCTGAATATTAAAGAGCTCTTGCGCTCATGACTTAATGCTTCTGAAATGGATTCATTCACAAGATTTGTGAGGCCTGCTCCCAATCTAGATTCTTCAATATCAGAAAGGTATTGATATATTGCATGTGTTGAGGAAAGTGGAAAAAAGGCCTGGAATTAAAGGGAAGTTCAATATAAATAAGTATATATAGCTTGTGATAAATGGATATGAAAAATATAGCCCCTAATTGGCTTTTTTTGTACATCTTTGGAAGGCAGAATTATTTCTATTTTTTACAAAGAGCCATTTACTTAGTAATTTATACATAGAAGGGTTTTAAAATTAATTTCACTGAAAATATCAGTAAAATGGATGTTGATGTTTTAAATTGGCTTATGTAAATGTTGCAGAAAAAAACAATGAAATTTTCAGTTCTTCAGATATCTGAAACTAGATTAGACAAAATTCTTTAGAATGTCTTGTGGGAAATAATTTCCTCTAGAAGAAGAAGAGCTATATGGCTGTATTTATTTGTTTATTATTCTGTGGTGCTTAAAATCCCAAATCTATGTCTTATAGTTGAATCTCAGCCAAGAAGGGAAACTGCTGTGAGAACTAAAAAACACATCACATTTAATTCCAACACAGAATATTAACTGTCCTTTAAATAGCAATTTAGGGTCATTACTCAGTTAATTTTTGATTGGTCTTTTTGATATGATACTTGCTGAAGCACTGTGTATCATGTTCTCCAGACATTAAATATCTGCATAGGGGGAAAAAAAAATTAAAAAAAAAAAAGATAATTTCTGTGATTTATTTAATGGCAATTTGTTGAATGTCTCTTGTTCTTTCACACTGGTAAATGTCATCATGTATGCCCTTTTCTTTCAGGTCTGTTAGGCTGAATGTAGCCTACATTCACATGTCTGTAAGGCAAATCCACGTCTTGCATTGTGTCTAAATATTTTTTTCTCACTGACTTATTTTTGGAGTAATGTTTGGACTAACGTTCAGAGAAGTAGTAGCTCTACTTTTGCAACTGTTGTCATGGTGTCACTCTTTATATCATAAAACAAACTTTCTGAAGTTCCAAATAGTTACCTCTGTAGAGTCTTTATGTATTCTGGCTTTTCTGGCTGTGACTCAAGACTGTGTTAACAAGATTTCTTCAGATCTCTATTACTACATCTGGCACAGATAAAGAGGTACCTTCTAAGGAATATAAGATCTAAGCTATAAAGGTCCTCAAAGATTAAAAATGACAACTTAAATTATTCTTCACACTGGCCCAGTTAAGTGTAGTTTAATCCTTGTAACCACCTCCCCTTAACAAGTGTGTCACACATTTTGTATCACATGAAAGCTATGAGTATTCTTAAGTGTAGCCTGAGACTGAAGCCATCACATAAATCTACTCCAGCTGGACAAAAGTATGACTTATTTTTCCCTCAAATTTTTGCACAACATTTTTGCATGATTTCGGGGGAAAAAAAGAGTTTTGTTTAGTAAAAATAAAAATATATTATTTACTTTGATTTTATTTGAGTTTAGAAGTATTTTTTAAACATACTGACCATGCCTGTAATGTTATTTGAAAGAGTATACCATTGTCAGCTATCTGGCTCCAACACTGAGTGGTTCGTGTCAACAGCACTTATGCCTAAAGCCTTCTGTAGCAGATTTCCTTGTAGAGAGATTGTTGAAACTGTCTAGAACAGTTCCAAAAGGTAATATAGCAAGCTGAATGATCAAGGGTCTAGTATGGGAGGCTTCATTTGTTTAGCAAAATAGTTTACTTAGTGATATACAAATACATTGTTATGCAACATGATAAATGGTTATAAATTCTTGAATAAAAGCTATATTGAATTACAGTTCAACAGTTAATAACTATAAAATTAAACATAAGTTAAGCCTTTGATAATTTGCATTTGACAGTTTGTTTTTTTTTTTTTTTTACCTTGTTGTCTGAGGTATGAAAACAATACTCAGCGTATGTACACATAATTTTATTTACAAGTTCAGCCTTCCAGAGGTACTTATGCCTGGCTATTGACTGAAAAGGAGACTTAGGCAGCTAGTCTTCTACCTTAAGTGATAAAGGCTGAATACACAAATCAGTTTTTTTGTTTTACTCCCTTTGAGAGTGTTCTCTCATAATCCAGATCATTCTGTTATATAGGGAACTGTAACTAATTTCCTTGACAATATAGAGAAAGTAATTTTTGCAGAAGCTAGAAATGGGATGACTCCCATGAAGTAATGTATTCAGCACCTTGTAAGAAGACCTCATTCCAAGCACACTAATTACCAAACAGATAATGTGTTGGCAAAAGGTATGCTGGTCCTTTTCCAGTAGAGTTTGCCAGCTCACATGGCTACCACCCATTCCCTTCCTCTTTCCCCCACCTTGCACTTCCTGTATCTTTTTAGTACCCTTGCATCTCCCCAGAGCTCCTGGAAGGTGGTATATTTAGAGAAAGGACAATTTCATGTTCCAGGAGATTTTAAAACTGTAGCCAACTATGGCTTAGCTGGCATGCTGAAGTTTGCAAGAGCATCTGCCTATAAAATATTCTGACTCTACTTCTTACTGATCTCTGTTGGAGGCTTTGAGGGGAAGCTTGCACTTCTTGTTCTACAAACTAAAAAAAAAAGTTCTTAAAAAAAAAATCCTTAAAGTATTTGAAACTTGATAAAAAATATATTTTGCTGGTACCAAAAAAGACAACTGCAAAGCTACTACTCTATCTTCTCTCTCCTGCTCACCATGATTTATTCTAAGAACTTGTGCTCTCAACAGAAAATTTGGAACAGACTCTTTTCAGGACGAAGACTCTGGAAGTAAAGACTCTCTAATATCTGAAGTAAGAGGAACACTTTCAGTGTCCAAAATTGAATTGTAAAACTTGAAAGTTAAAGTAATGAGCATCAACAAAAAAAAAAAAAAAAAAAAAAAAGACTTTTCAGTTGTGTGGCTGTTAGAGAGATTTTCTTATTAATGAATGCTTTTATATAATATTATAGAAAAGTCTATAATTTTAAGCAAGATCAGATTCCCCATAGCAAATGGTTGGCAATGTCTCAAAGGCTATACCATTTACAAAGAAAACATGAGCAAATAATGGGTGTCAGGAAGTTTTGTTCTGCTCAGTTTAAAACATAAAGTAATTTTAATTTTAGTCTTTATTTTTAAGAGTATTGACCAGCTATTAAAAAAACCTTTGGGACATCTCTGTCAAAGGTAGCGACACAATTTTTATAGGCAGAATAGGTTTGGTGCTTTTACATTTTAGCTTATGGTGCTCCTAAACTTCATCCACTATTTGCATGAAAAATGTATCATTACATGAAGGTAATTAGGTATGCTGTTCCCTTTTAAAGATGGTGACATTTCAGCATTGAATTATGACTGGATTTGAATAAGGAATTACAACAGACCTTCTCTACACTACTGCCTTATCATAAAGTACACTGTACTTAAGTAATTGTAGTATTCATGCTGTTTGCAAGGAGTGCTGTTTAGGGTGGAAAACAGGACCCAGAATTCGTGAGGAAAGATGGTACTTTAAAGCTGGCACAAGTTAAAGCTGCCATTATGACCGAAAGTTGGCAGAAGTAGACTATGGAGAGTAGCATGTCTATCCCTGCACAACTGGCTTCATTATCAGCCAGCAAGCAAAGGAATAAAAGAAGTAGTAACCAGAGCAATAATCTTATCCTTTACTTGGATGTTTTTAGTGAATAAACCCAGGAAATCATATGAAAAAAATATGCTGATCGCTGCTTTGGTGAATTCCTGTATTCAACTGCAGGTTGTCTGACCAGGTGGGGTTTTTCATAGGGAAGAGATTCTGACTTACTCTTTTGCACTTCAGTGAAACCCTAGATCTTGTAAGCTTGTTATATTTTCTGTGTCTATGGAAGCAGAGATCAAAGAAATATTCTTCATCACCTCTATGCTCCATTTGAAAAGTTGATGAGCTATAAAATATCTTTTTGCTTTGGTTGGTCTCCACACTTGCTTAGATGAGTATTTGCTTCATGTGGCATTAACGATTCCTATAGGCAATGTTTTAAATCCCAGAGACTTTCTTTGAAATTATACCCAGAATGCAGGGATCCTGATTTTTTTTTCTGGATTTAGGGGCTGGTTTTGCTTTTCTTTTTTTTTTTTTTTACCACATGTAAATAAATAAAATGTGGCACACAGAAGCCTGTGATGAGTCAGAAATACATCTATTGACTTAGTATTTCCCATTTTCATATATCGAATCTGAAAGACACTTGCTTGGTTCTGCTTATGTTATGCCAACTTATTATGATATGTGTCTCAGTCATTTCCTGACATTTTCCAGTGTTGTGAAATTGTTAGTAATGTATAGGGTTGATACAGTAATATTTTCAAAAATAATTAATGGTTTTGATTTTAGTTGTTGGTTTTTGCTTTTTAAGCCTGTTTCTTTTTTTTTTTGAGTGGCTGTGGTGCAGTACTATATTTTCACAGGTGCATAGATATAATGGCTCTTCTTGGATTTCAAAAGCATCAGGGCACATATATCCTATCTAGCTTTAGGTAACTCTTCTTACAGTGTGTATTAGAGTGAATTGCTATAGTTGGCAGAATTGATAATTTACATAAATGACAATGATTAAAAACTAAATTTCACTGAGCCCAGAATATTTAAATACTGCATTTACAGCACAAAAGATAAATCAGCAATCAATGAAACAGTAAAGGTAATACCTACGTGGACAAGTCCTATAAACTGTAAGCAGTTGCCTGCACGCTGCACCATCTCATCTTGTGGCCACTGCTCGATCTTTGGGTTTCTGACCACTTCCCAAACAGCTTTGTTTCTTCGTGATGCAAGTGAAATTCAGGCCTTCATCCCGACTCCAGACTGTGTCTTTTTTTAGGCTAGATGTCGAACTTGGGAGAGATTTCCTGCATATCACTCCAGTTCTAACTGAGTTGTGGTACCCCAGTAATAGATTTTTGAGTATAGTCAAAAAAGAAGTTAATTCATGAGTTTGTTTTTGGCTCTGTCTCTCTTAAAACAACAACTGCAAGAAAGTATGGTGAGTACAGTAAAACACACTTACAAGACACAGTTTTACCAGATCCGTCACAGGATGTTAAGCAAGTTTATTGTCTGACGTATCTTTATTAAAATGCAAATTCTGGCATTTTCCCAAGCTGGCAAATCCTTTCCTCTCAGCAGTGTGAAGCAATAAAACCCACACAACTGTATTCAGAGAGAATGCAATATTGCCAGGGTAATTTGCTAAAAACAGTAAAAATTTCAAACTTGGATAAAGAAGAATTATCAGAAGATTCTAAAAGGAAAAAAAAAATCATAATCTGGCTTTCAGTTTTGTCATTCTCCTACCTTTGTTACTTATCAACCAGTATTTTCTCAGTATTTTTACTGTTCAGTACTGACCTTCATGTTTTGCAGTCATCCATTAGAACAAAATGACTCAAATAGTGTCCTAAACATTTTTTACAACAGCTTACCAGTATAAGCATGCTAATTCATATATATTCAAATGCTATTTACATAAATTGGAAGAAATTGTACCATTATATTGAGAACTAAATGAAGGAAAAAGGGTAAACATTTCAATAAAAAGGAACTGTGTTTGACTAATGGGGTGGGCACTGAGGTGTTCAGCATGCTGTGAATAACACGCCTTGAAAGACTTTGCAGTCAAGGTGTGGGTTAGTCTGGCCAGGAGGGATCTGAGATTTACTGGACTGGTCCAACATGTGATTGAAATGTGGGAAACAGAATGCTCTCACAGTTACCTATGGCAAAGGGACAGGACTCATTACAGAGAGAGAGGTACAGCAGGAGGTGCAGCTTGGCCATCCATCGGCTCTAGGGCTAAGAGAAAGCCAATGGCGCGGGATGCTCTGCAGACTAAGAAAAATTAAATTAAGTCATCTTGTTACACGCAAAATGACTTTCTCAGCCCTGGTGTAGCGTATTGAATTACATTGCCTTTGATCAATTAATATCTCTGTTACAAAACCTTTTTTTCTTTTTTTAAATCCAACTGACAGAATTGGCTTAATAGCATCTAACAAGCAGTTTAATATTCAAAGCAATTCACTGTCATTAAATAACTACACAAGTCAGACTGTGACACCAGTGCAAAAAGTTACACAAGTTAGAGAACATCTAGCAAATCTTAAAGAAATGAGATTGTATTTAGCATGTGTAGATATAGAGGAATAGTTACTGGTCAGAAGGTCTCTATTTTATAAAAGGGGTGAAAAATATCTAGAAGAAAGTATTTAATGCTTCTTAACCTGTGTGTGCGGGGGTACAGTACTACAAATGAAGAGGAAATTAGTCCTCAGTCCTGGGATTATGTGCTACTATAAGATACAAAGTAGTGCTAATTAATTATAGGTAAGACTGGGCTAAATTGGTTGGTATGCACTGCTGCAATTTATACAGAGAAGTCAAAATATTAGCATAACGCTAGAATCAACCAAAGCTGTTAAAATCTTGTTTAGTGACAGAACAGAAATGTTAGAGCTCTTTTGTAGGATACATTTGTTACAAGGCATGCTGGATTGTTTAAAAAAGATTATAGACCCACCCTCACTTTGTTTCTGATTATTTTAGAACCAGATAGTTTTTGGATTTTCAGTTGCCAACATGGGAACTGTTGGACTCTCAGCAAACTATTCTGAAAATGGAGACTGAATGGAAGGACTACTTCTCATTAAGACCAAAAGGAAGGAAATAGTAGAGTCTTGGCTATACCTCTCGTGGCAAAGAGCCAAGCAGGATTTGGAAAGAATTTGGATGATGCATGATAAAAAAGAAGTAATGTTTTAACTAAACATGTAATATGTGAAGAGGATTACCCTATATCTCAAGTGACTGCCTTTACATTTTCACAGCCAGGGAAGACAGATGAAGAAAGAGGCTGATTTAAGGATTTAGATCTTTATTTCATCCAGAACAAATAGGACTTTTAGTGGAAGGACTAAACTTTCATAAGCAGCAGCTTAATATTGGGGGTGAAATAAATCACTGCAATTTTAATAAGCAGAAACTGGCAGATGAAAAGAACTGTTGCAGGCTTCACCTATTAAAGAAAAGAATACCCTAATTGTATCCCCATAGATTCCAAAATATTTAATAGACGTTAGAAGTTTCAAGTCATTAGATTCTTTTAAATCGGTTTGCATGAGTACTGGAGACTATGATTCATGCTCATTCCCACCTTCAGGAAAACATAATAAATACCCTTGAATAAATGTGCTGTTAAAATATTAGAAAATGGAATAATTCAGCATTAAGCTAGTTTGATAAAGCAGTCTGATGGTTTGATAATGGAATTTAATATCCACTTTCAGTACAGTGGTTGTCAATATAGACTACAAATATATACATTTAAAATATAAAGTAATCTTTGATGAGGTATGCTCAATGTTTAAAGATCTCTCAAGTATAAATAATACACAGAAATCTAAGACATTTGTGTTGTGAGACAAAGCCAAGTGGTATTAGTGGCAGGTTAATCTTCCTTGCCATGGAAGATTACACTAGGCGTACATAATGACTGGATTTCTCTAACCAGAACAAAAAAAATGGACGCCAGGGGCCCACCAAAGCCGCTCTATCACTCCCCTCTAACTGGACAGAGGAGAGGAAAAGTAAATCAAAAGGCTCGTGGGTCAAGATAAGGACAGGGAGAGATCATTTTATCAGTTACCGACACGGGCAAAACAGACTCAACTTGAAAATAATTAATTTATTATCAATCAAAATCAGAGAATGAGAGGAGAAAAACTTCCTGCCACCCCCTCCCTTCTTTCTGGGCTCAGCTTCACTCCCAGTTCCTCTACCTACTCCCCCCAGTGGCGCAGGGGGATGAGAATGGGGGTTGAGGTCAGTTCATCACACATCGTCTCTGCCGCTTCTTCTTCCTAGGGAGAGGACTCTTCCCCTGCTCCAGCATGGGGTCCCTCTCACGGGAGACAGTCCTCCACGAACTTCTCCAACGTGAGTCTTTCCCATGGGCTACAGTTCTTCACGAACTGCTCCAGCATGGGTCCATAATTTCCACAGGGTGCAGTCCCTCAGGAGCAAGACTACTCCAGCAGGGGTCACAAGTTCTGCCAGAAAACCTGCTTTAGCATGGGCTCTTCTCCCCACGGGTCTGCAAATTCTTGCCAGGAACCTGATCCAGTGCAGGCTTCCCACAGGGTCACAGCCTCCTCCCTTCAGGCACCCACTCGCTCCAGCGTGGTGGGCTACGGGTGGATATCTGCTCCACTGTGGACCTCCATGGGCTGCAGGGAGACAGCCTGCCTCACCATGGTCTTCACCACAGGCTGGCGGGGGAACTCTCCCCCGGGCCCCGG